>NC_142010.1:63871233-64025797 GCF_049901735.1 Notechis scutatus
CCTTGATTAGTGATTCTACAAGTTACCCATATCCCATCTACTAGGCTGTTTGGTTCATGTAGGGTACTGACACACTCAGGATACAAGAGAAAATAATTTCTATCCCACTTAAATTCTTTCAAGTATGATCACTACATTCTTCTCTTCATTTGAGATTCACCTTGATGGATTTTATATTTAGTTTTCTTTCCTTCCAGCTTTTGCGAACAGCAGATGATGTAGCAAAAATGCAGGAAGAGCTAGAATTAGCTCGCCCCCTGCTGGCAGAGGCTGCCAAAGACACGCTCGTGACCATGGAACAAATACAGGTACTGTATGCTCTGCAATGTACCTTCATAGTGCAAGGTGAACATATTATGTGCAAATGCTAAATCTCATTGTTCCTGTGTTAAAGAAAGCAGCATTTATATTGCATATCTGTGTTATTTTCGTCTAGGCCATGGCCTGCACTTAGAATAGGGAAGTATAGGTTGAATATCATTAAAGAGCCACAAAATGTTGTTTATTGTTGTCTTTATTATACAAGGGAGGAGTGCCATTTATATTTCCTTACAGAGGTGACAAAATATCTTGAGTTGCTTTTGCTTTAGTACCCAAACGTTTAGTTCAACATATCAGTTGCTTCTCAAGTAAAAATGTATTCTTTAAGCCATGTTCTTGAAAATGATTTTTCATGCAATTAAGAATTGGGAATTTACATTTATTCCTTTAGAAATGTTGAAATTCATTTTACCCCATAGCACAAATAACCTCATTCAGCAACCTTTCATGCCAAAGGACATTTCAGTCTCTGTAGTCATTCCATTTGCATTTTCAATTATCCTTCCATCCTCCAAGTGTTCAATTTGATGCCCTCCAAGTAACTTGGAATTCAGTTCCTCTAATACTGAAGTCCTTCTGCTAGACAATTGCAAGGGTTGAGGTTTTTTTTTCAACTCTGAGGGGCAAGAGTTAGGGAAGATTGTGCCACACTCTGTGGTCGTTGAGCCACTCCAACTTGCTACAGGCAAGTAAATAAATTGATACCACTTTGGTGAGAAAAATAATACTGTTTTGTGTGGAAGTATGAACCCAATCAGTGCTGGACCTGCCCAAATGTTGTGCCCAAACATGAGGCAACATCAATGAAGAGAAAAAGCACTGGATGAATGAGTCTAGAGCTAGTCCACCTCCTATTATGCATTTCTGAATAGTGCACGAGTGTGAACCAAAGGGACTCAAAGTCTTAGGAAGCCAAATTCAGAAGTTGTGGGAGCTTCATCACTAGAAGCTTTCAAGAAGAGACTGGACTGCCATTTGTCAGAATTGATGTAGAGTCTCCTGCTTGAACAGGGGGTTGGATAGATGACCTACAAAGTTCCTTCCAACTTTTTTAATCTGTTAAATAACTACTCTGTATTAACACTGTAGTCTCCTGGCTAATGTACCATCACCATACGCTAAATAAGTTAGTTTCATTCCCTTAATAATAATTGTATGTTGCACAATTTGTTATCCCATTAAGCTTAAAATTTTGGTCACAATTGCATCTTCATCAGTTCTGTTCACTATCAGGGAAAACAACTTTTTATTAAATAGCTGCGCCTTAATTATAGCGGTAAATGTATTTAAACTATTTCAAATCTTCCAGAAAATAAAGACAATAAAGCTAAAATGATTAGATTGTTGAATTAGATTTACAACCTTGATTGATAGTAATGTCTTCTTCTCAAGAAAAGTGCATAGAATCATGCTTTTAATATTGCTTGTGTTTCTGTTACATGTTCTCTGTGTATCTAAATAAAATAAAATTATTGCTAATAGGTATTAAAGATCAACTGAACCCTAAAGGCAAATTTATAAAGAATTTAACTTATTCTACATTTGTCTTAGGGATAGTTATTAATGTACATCAATAAAATATTGCTACAGCATATCAGGATTTGAAAATCTTTAGCTTCTCTAGTTCTTAGATTCTCATCATGTTTAGCCATTCAGAGATGATACCGCTTGATATCAACCATAGTATGATATAGATTCCAAACATTTTACAAAATGCACAATGAAAAAGTATCTACAACGACTATAATGTATATAGGTAATCAGTGGTGGGATTCAAATAATTTAACAACTGGTTTGCCCAGGGTCAGGTTGGCTGTTATGGGAGGTGTGGCCCAGCCCTGTCGTCCAGCTCTGAGTCACATGCAGGACGAGCCTCCTGCAACAGCCAACCTGACTCAGTTTAATAAATCAGTTATTAAATTATCCACCCCCCATGCTATCAAAGTAGATCATGGGCACCGCACTGCAATGAAGAAATGGACAACAGAGTGGCCAGCACGAGGAAAAAAGGAGGAGCAGGGAGAAGAAAGAGGGAAAGCGGCCTTCTCCTTCCCTCATGTTGGCCACTCCATTGCCTGATTCTCCATTGCAGCGCAGTACCCAGGATCTCCTTTGATAGCTGGGAGGGGGGTGTAATTTTACAACTGGTTCGCCTGAACTGGTGCGAACCAGCGGAATCCCACCACTGTAGATAACCAATTAAGCTATATTCTCCAATGAAAAATTCAGTGGGATGAGAGAGAGAGATTGCACACAGTCCTAAACACATTTGTGTTATTGCAGGTAGACACAGCTGTAGCAGAAGAGACAAGAAATGCTGTTCAAGCAGAAGAAATGAAAGCTAAAGTGAAAGCTCAAACTGCCCAGGCTATTGCTGATGATGCACAGAAAGACCTGGCAGAAGCCCTCCCTGCTCTGGATGCTGCCCTCGCCAGCTTGAGGAATCTCAACAAAAATGATGTTACTGAGGTAATTAAGAGGATAGATTTTAGCACAAATTTGGTACAAGCATTTTTAGAGTAGCTCACTCTCTGCATGATACATTGGGCTATCTCATTTGGTACATGTACCTCTAATACAGGGGTGGGCAAACTTTTTGGCTCGGGGGCCGCATTGACTTTTAAAATTTGACAGACGGGCCGGGTCAGCACAAGATTTTTTGGGAATCGCCCCCACCCTTCCCCCCTTCTCCTCCTTCCCCTCCCCTCGGAGGCCCCCTGAGTCAGGAGTTGCTACCGCCGGCGCGGCTCCGCGCGGCTACAGTCCTGCGTTGCCTCGGGAAGGGAAAGGCAAAAAGGAAGAGCCCGGCGGTGCTTTGCAACAGCAGCAGTGGCACCAGAGGCTCAGGCTCAGCGGCTCCTGGTTTTGCCTTTTCCTTCCCAAGGCAACGCGGGACTGGAGCCACGCGAGCTGCGCCGCGGTAGCAACTCCTGACAGCCCCAGCCGGACACCTGAGCGGAGCCCGGGCGGAACTGCCTGTTGCTGCTGCCGGAGCACCGCCGGTCACCTCCTCCAACCAGCCCGTCCGCCCACCGGGCTTCCTCCGCCACGCGGCTCGGGGCCAGGCGCGAGCACCTGCGAGTTAAAAGGAAGCTGAAAGTTGCTGGGAAGTTGCTCGGGTTTCCGGGCTTCCAGGCTTAAACTTTGCACAGGCAAAGTTTGCAGGCAAGAGCGTCTTCCGCCGAGGAGCCGGAAGGGTTCCGCCCAGCGGGCGGGCGGGCTGCTTGGAGGAGGCGACCCGGCAGTGCTCCGGGTTTCCCCTCCGCCGCACGGCTCGGGCCAGGCGTGAGCACCCGCGAGGAAAGGAAGCCACAAGTTGCTGGGAAGTTGCTCGGGTGCTGGGAGCAGGCTTTTAAAGTGCCGCCGAGCAGGACCGCCAAGCCGGGAAACGGGGCACCAAGGCAGGGTAAGGCTCCACCAGCAGCGGCCTAGCTTTAGGTGGCTCAAGCAGCCCGCCCAAGCAGCCGTCCGCCCACCGGCGCTGGAACCTTCCTGCTACTCGGCCGGAAGACGCTCCCGCCTACAAACTTTGCCTTTGCAAAGTTTAAGCCTGAAGCCTCGGAAAAAAGGGGGATCGGCAGGGACTCACCTTCGGAGAGGTCACACTCGAAGGTGATTTCAAACTCCAGCCGAGGCCTTTGCAAAGTTCTTCTTTCTTTCCCTACCCCAAGAGCGCTCCGCACTGTTTTGCAGCTTTGGGGAGCCACGCGGCGCAGAAGCAATGACGCCACGCCCAGCGATTTTTTTCAGGGGCGGGCGGATTGGACAGACCAATGGGCCGGATGTGGCCCGCGGGCCGTAGTTTGCCCACCCCTGCTCTAATATGATGACATTATGGTTCCCAGATAGGTATAAAGAAGGTCCTTGAAACTGCTACTAATTTCACTCCCTGAAGCATAAAAGTTAGGCCATATGCCATCCAGTCCCCTTATGACTTTTCACCATTACATCATAGCAGTTTCAAGTTTTGAAGGAGCTATCTGATCAAGATATGGTTTCCATCTCCTCTGAATGTGGTGCTGATCCCCAAGCTGTTTCCTTCCCAGGCTTTCAAATGTAGTGACCCAGGTACTAAAGATAGGAGCCAAGATAAGTCAGTCATTCCCCACCTGAACAAAGCTAGATTTTGTACCAATTTTGACTCAGTCTGGTATAGTCATTGGATTAGGAGTGGGGAGATCTGGTTCCTGCCGTGGAAGTTCTAAGGGTGATTTTGAGCCAGTCAGCATTTCAGCCCAATCTACTTCACAGGATTGTTGTTGGGGAAAACGTAGTTTTTGTGCTGGGCTTAGCACAGGGGTGGGCAAACTACGGCCCGCGGGCCACATCCGGCCCATTGGTCTGTCCAATCCGGCCCGCCCCTGAAAAAAAATCGCTGGGCGTGGCGTATTGCCCTGCGCCGCGTGGCCCCCAAAGCTGCAAAACAGTGCGGAGCGCTCTTGGGGTAGGAAAGAAAAGAAGAACTTTGCAAAGGCCTCGGCTGGGAGTTTGAAATCACCTTCGAGTGTGACCTCTCCGAAGGTGAGTCCCTGCCGATCCCCCCTTTTTTTCCGAGGCTTCCAGGCTTAAACTTTGCAAAGGCAAAGTTTGTAGGCGGGAGCGTCTTCCGGCCGAGTAGCAGGAAGGGTTCCGCCCGGTGGGCGGACGGGCTGCTTGGAGCGGGCTGCTTGGAGCCACCTAAAGCTAGGCCGCTGCTGGTGGAGCCTTACCCTGCCTTGGTGCCCCGTTTCCCGGCTTGGCGGTCCTGCTCGGGCGGCACTTTAAAAGCCTGCTCCCAGCACCCGAGCAACTTCCCAGCAACTTGTGGCTTCCTTTTTCCTCGCGGGTGCTCACGCCTGGCCCCGAGCCGCGCGGCGGAGGGGAAACCCGGAGCACTGCCGGGTCGCCTCCTCCAAGCAGCCCGCCCGCCCGCTGGGCGGAACCCTTCCGGCTCCTCGGCGGGAAGACGCTCTTGCCTGCAAACTTTGCCTGTGCAAAGTTTAAGCCTGGAAGCCCCGGAAACCCGAGCAACTTCCCAGCAACTTTCAGCTTCCTTTTAACTCGCAGGTGCTCGCGCCTGGCCCCGAGCCGCGTGGCGGAGGGGAAGCCCGGTGGGCGGACGGGCTGGTTGGAGGAGGCGACCCGGCGGTGCTCCGGCAGCAGCAACAGGCAGTTCCGCCCGGGCTCCGCTCAGGTGTCCGGCTGGGGCTGTCAGGAGTTGCTACCGCGCGGCGCAGCTCTGCGCGGCTCCAGTCCCGCGTTGCCTTGGGAAGGAAAAGGCAAAACCAGGAGCCGCTGAGCCTGAGCCTCTGGTGCCACTGCTGCTGTTGCAAAGCACCGCCGCGCTCTTCCTTTTTGCCTTTCCTTCCCGAGGCAACGCAGGACTGTAGCCGCGCGGAGCCGCGCCGGCGGTAGCAACTCCTGACTCAGGGGGCCTCCGAGGGGAGGGAAAGGGGGAGAAGAGGGGGGGAAGGGTGGGGGGGGCGATTCCCAAAAAATCTTGTGCTGACCCGGCCCGTCTGTCAAATTTTAAAAGTCAATGCGGCCCCCGAGCCAAAAAGTTTGCCCACCCCTGGCTTAGCACAATAAAACCATGTCAAATATACCTGCTAAATACTATTCTAATCCAAGATTAAATGTTTATTTACTGCTTGAATCATGTATCCCATGCCATAACAAGTAGGAATTAGATTACAAATGCTCTTCCGTAGAAATTTCTATGGGACAATTGGATCTTTGGCTGAATTTTTGTTCATTATCATATTTTTTTGTCACAATCTTTTTGGGGGCTTGTATGAGATTACAGTTTTGTTTAGTATTGCCCACATTGAGTCACAGTTGATAATTACATTCAAGACTAGTTCACTTATTGGTTTTCTCTATTCATACTACTATTTTGTAGTATCACTTGTAAGATTCATCAAAACAGTTGTCAACCTCTGCTGCATTTTCATGAACCAGTACTTTGTAAGGGCACATAGTTAGGCTTTAAACTAATGTTTGGTGCATGATGGGAGGCAGAATTGAAGCAGCAGGTTAGCTAAATCTGAGGAGGCTATGGTGGACCATGTATGAACTTTCACGGACCATACTTTGAAAATTATCACTGTCAAATTTTCTATTTCCCCAATATTAACCATGCTCAGTGGGAATTGTAGATGCTGTAGTGTAATCCTTTCAGAGGGCACTAGATTGAGAAAGGTTGATTTAAAATGACTGTAACATCCTAATGTTTAGGAATATTTGCAGAATAAGCTTGTAATTATTTCACCATCAAGTCTCTCTTAAAATTACTGGATAGTTCTCTCGCATTGAAAATAAAATGTCTGAACTTAAGTAATATTTATACTGTATAACCAAATCACAACCAGATTATGCAATCTCAGCATGGTTATAGCTTTGTCAGCATACTTTGCTTAAACTATGAAAATTCACAAATAATTAAGACATTTTTAAAAATAATTTCTATAGGTCCTTTCTAACGCAAGTAATATATGCAAAGGTGTATTTAAGAGAACTGAATTTAAAAAGATAACAACATAAAAGAGGGAAAATAATTGAATTTGGCCTACCTGACAGCTAAGAAAACATACAGTAGTGTTTGAATTCACTGGCAGCTTTTTGAAGTAAAAAATTGAAATGGAAAAAGTATCAAAGGAGAGATAGACTATAAGCTGATAATACCATTCTTATAAGTATCTTTATTTCAGTTCTTTAAAATATTCATAGTTTTATGTATCCCATCTCAATTTCTGCACAACAAATTCAGAAGGAAACCACCCCCACCCGCCCCCATGTATATATTCTACTATTCTATACTGTAGCATTGAACAATCCAAAAAAGAAGAACATTATACATGGAATCCTTATATTGTACAATATTTCCCAGATGGTAATAGATAAATTTTGTCAAATCAACTCCCAGAAAAAGGCCTCCAATGTAATAGACATTAATGTATTCTTCAGAGAAGAGATGGTAAGAAGATGAAACTTTACCCTGCTAACAATGCCAGAATGTTTCTCTCGAAAGCTTTCCATTCAGTTGAGATGGAATTTATATGAGAGCACCTTGGAGCAAGATTTTCTTCTTTTCTTGTCCACTGATGGCTCCATTATGCTCATGAAGATACCTGTATCGGCTTTTCAATTTTTTCTACTGTCTTCCTCAGAAGGTCTGGGTTACTGAAGAAGTAAATGTAGAGGTTGCGCTCCGTCTTCAGGAAGTGATTCTGCAGAGATTTGCGTTTGGCCTTTAAGTCGGTCTGGGTGTCCATTAGAATTTGATAGATTTTAGCTTGTGTGATGTTAAGTTGCTCCAGAGGTTCTGATAATTCCTGAAAAGAAAAGTGGTCAAAATAAATGTGAGAAAAGCAGCATGTAATTCGTTTAAGTCACATGGAAAGGGGCTTGCTAACCAAATTTCATTTAGCATTTATTTCAAAGGGAGAAAATGTAATTATGGTAGGATAGACTGATTCTTTGGTATTCTGGGATGTCTGTACATATATAGCAATAATGTAGTAGAAGAATAGAACTTAATGTATAAAGGACTTTTAATGTATAAAGGACCTTTGCACACCTGAGCACGAAGCATTAATTTATTGGCGTCATTGTGCATCAAACAGTACAGTGCCTTCTTGTCAGACTCCAGTTTAAGAACCTGAGGAAATGGAGTGGCTAGCTGTACTTGAAGCATTTTGAGTTCCTGGCACAATCTTGAACCCTTGCTTGCCAAAGTATCATACGAACGAAAAAGTTGTTTCTCTTGATTGGGTTGGTCCAGCATCTCCCACAACCTGAGAGAGAAAAGGGCCCTCAAAATTAAATGATTTAAGATTTTAATTCAAAGAATATTTAATATAAATAATAGGGAGATAATTATATATTATCATAACCATATGTGCTAAATAAAGTTGCTACCAAACCTTAAGTCCATTTATTCTTGTTTTATTATTGTGAAAGAATTCAGATTCTTTCTAATTAAAATCTTAAGACAATTCCAATATTTTTCTGAAATACAAAGAGGTGGTTTATTGATGTGACTATTATGGATATTCTACTCTATAGAAACTGTTCCTTTTCTCCCATTCTGCCTCAATATTCAATTTTTTCCCATTAAATTCTGTTCCATAAAAGGTATGCAATTGTTCTCTGGGATAGTGTTTGTTTCAGATTTAGTCAAATATTATTTAATTTTCCAAAACAATCCAAACCTAGCAAACCTTTCTTCATGTCTAGTAACTATTAGGCGCTTGTAATTCAGTAAAGTTCCACTGCCATTCCACCACCATTCTTTACCGTAAGGTAGTGAGATCGCTTGACTCTATCAATATCCGTGGAAATTGCTTAGTGGAGAATCTTGAATCCTCGAAACAGGATTGCCATTCTTCTGACTTAGACTGGGATTCTTTCAGGACAGTCATCAGTCCCTCCAGCTTAGTTCCAGTCCATTGCACATTCTTTGTCTTCAACATCAGCAAGAGTTTCATCACCTCAAAGTGGCTGAGCTGGCCCAATAGCTGGTCAATAGCTTCCTTTTGTACATGCTCAAGATACTCAAGTTTAATGATTTCCAAGTCTAGTTCTCCTTTTATTATTGGCAAACGAAAAAGGCGGGCAATGCCTTGAAGCAAGGGCATAAGCAATTGGGTGTTTCTGTCTACCTCACTTTGGAGAATGCATAACTGTTCCTGGCATCTAGTCACATGAAAACTCTTCACTTCCTTCATCTGGAAAACAGCAATTAAATTTTTTACAGGCAAAGTTACTAGCTTCACATTTTTCTATCAGTTTTACTGCCAAGTACAAAAATATATTCTGATGCCCTCCAAAAAGATTACACAAACAGTAACATTTATGGTTTGCAAAGACAGCTTGAGAATCTAATAAAAAAAGACCCATGGGAATTACAGCAAGATACTCCCTGTACATCTCAAATTTCTGACCTTAAAACAATTTATTTGTAAATGGAAAATTGCCAAAGACATTCAACCTAGTCTCAATTGACTTAAGAAAAAGAAACATTTAAAAATGCAGAAGGAAATTGAAATGAAACATCAGGAGGTTTAGATCTTTTTTCTAACAGTTGGAGGTTGCTGCAAAGAGTAATGAAAATTCAGTTAGTGTGCACAGCATATGTCAGAAGAACTACGGCAAAATTTAAGAGATCACCTGAGAAGCTAACAAGATATGTTAAGGAAGTTAGTGGAGAAAGTAAGGATTAATGTCCTGAAGAACGTGTTAAAAATTCACTAAAAAAATAAGTAGACAATAACAGATTCAGAATTATTTTGAGGAGTATATTGTGAATATTAGAGCCAACAATAACATTTTTAAAAAAAATATTAAACTAATCTACACTTTTGATCTGCTCCTTATGTTACTGTAAGTAGTGTAACTGCCCAAATAGGATCAATACCAAAAAAGGTATTGATAAATAGAAATTGTTGAAGGAACATTACAGGATAATAAGGTAATTGTGGAGAAGGTTTGGCTTCAAAAAATAGGCAGGTGAGAGAAGTATATAAAATTGGCCATGATTTTAAGAAAGTAGGTTGAAAGTAGGTCTTCTTGTTTTTTTCAACATAGGTAATATAAGATTCAGGACTGATAAAGTCTTTTTAATAAATTGGCATTTGTGTCAAAATACAGTATATAGCAATAGAGCCACTAGTTTGTACAACTTTAAAATAATTATATAAATTCGTGCACAATAAGGTAGTTGATGGCCATTAACAATAATGGTAAAGCATAACAAATAAAACTTGATTATTAATAGCAGCTGCTAGAGTGGCAGGGCAAAACACTATTGGACTTTTGTCTTGTGGGCTTTTCATAGACAGCTGAATGGCCATTACAGAAATGAAAAGTTAGAACAGATTGACTTTTGATCTGCTCCTTATGTTACTGTAAGTAGAGTAACTGACCAAATAGGATCAACACCAAAAATGGAAAAGGGCTGTTAACTGAAACCTGAAGGCTTAACCTACCTTGTTCTCCTTAGTGACTTTTAAAAGTTTTTCTGCCCATTGCAAGGCAGATGAAATTCCTTTAATTCTTGCAGTGGTCATGACTGTATTTGTTTTGCTCCACAAATATGTTAACTCCATGTGTCCCAGTTCTTCCCTATAACTTTCCATATCTTTAAGGTGCTTTGTTTGACCAATTTCTGCCTGTGTCTTCAGCCCTTTTTGAGAGAAATCCTGAACAGGTAGGCCTTCAGTCTTGAAATAATCTGCTTTTGGTTGATCTGTTTTTCCTAGCAAGTCTTTCTGTTTAAATTCTGGCTTATTCTTGCTGGACAGTTGCTCTTGATAGAGAATTTGATCCTTCAAAACTTCCAGGGTTGTTTTGTGATTATCAGGATTCTCAACATAAACTAAGCTCTTGTCTTCTAGTTGCAATTGTTGAGCTGTAGATTCTGAAGTTAATTCTGTAATATCACTTTGGCCCTTTTCCCCCAAAGTTGTTTGATTAATCTCCATATCATTGATCATACTTGTCACAACATTTGGAAACAATCTCAGAAAAGCTTTTGTGAAATTTTCTTCTGTTTCCAGATAATGCCCTAGATCTTTTGACAAAGTTAGTTGCTCATACCCAGGTTCCTTATGCCAATGTTCTAACTTTTCTGTTATCTGACAAACCTCACTGAGGATATCATTATTTTGAAAATTCTCTAGCTCAAGCTTTAGGTGCAACTTCTTTAGTTCTCTGTTTAATCTTTCTTTTTCGTCTTCTAAATGGCAGCACTTTTGCTTTAAATTGGCTACACAAATCTGAAGCTTGCTGTAACGCATTTTTTTACATGCATGTTGATTCTTCAACATCTGCATCTCTTGTTCAAGTAACTCAAGGGGGAGGGCTTCATTTTCTTGTAGCTCACTGGTTGGCTGAAAAGACTGGCTACAGGTTCTCAACACTTCTTCCAATACTTCACCTTCTAAGATAGGCTTCCCAGAAATTACCAGTTTCTCATAGTCCTCTAGTTCTGCAGTAGTCAGCATATTCTCTTCTCCCACTGTGTTGCAGAACCATTCCAGAAAGTGTTCTGTCTCGGGACAATCAAAGAGCCAGTCAAAGTCTTTTGCATCAAGAGTAGTTCCCTTGGGATAGATAGTTTTCAAGACTTCTACAAACTCTGTTCCTCTGTCAATGTCTTCCATCAAGAAAGCTCTGGAGCGTCTCCGTGTAAACATGTTTGGGTTGTTCCTGTAATCCTGAGAGAAATATTCAAAGTTTGTTTCATATGAGGAAGAGCATGACAATATAGCTGAGCAATTATAGCCCTTATCACCTCAAAGTAGAAATCTGTTCAGAAAAGACCTAAAACTAGGATTTTTTGTTATATTATATAAAAAATACATTAGTCTTTGAAAATATGGACAATGTTCTCATTCATCTTAGAAAGCAGAGATGGACTAAGTAAGGTTTCCAATGGCCAGGGTCAAACTCCAGAGTTTTATGCAAATATTGGTTCTATCCTGACCTTAGCCTAATGATCGGAGGAGGAATGTTTAGACAATATAGCTCTTACAAGCAGAATAAGAAATGAGGCTTCTTTGCATGTTAATTCTAATAAAAACTTGGGTATTTTAGGAGATTTCAATCAAGCAAATTTAAGGAAAGAGCTCCCAAAATATTTCCAGCATGTAAATTGTCCCACCAGAGGCAAAAATACTTTAGACCACTGCTACACAACAGTAAAAGATACTTATAGGTCTTTACCACGAGCAACTGTGGGGCACTCTGACCACTGCATGATTCACCTTGTGCCTGCCTACAGACAAAGACTTAAAACCATTAAACCAACAATTAAATCAATGAAGACTTGGTCGGAGGAGGCAAAGCTGAAACTCCAGGCCTGCCTTGATTGCACTGATTGGAATTTTTTTGAAGATGCCTCTGCAGACCTAGATAAGCTCACAAATACTGTAACATCATATGTTAGCTTCTGCGAAGACTTATGTGTAGCAACAAGGAACCTGCAAATATATAGTAACAATAAACCTTGGTTCACAGCTAAATTTAAGCAGCTACGTCATTCCAAAGAGGAAGCCTACAGAAAAGGTGACAGAATGCTATACAACAGGCCAGAAACATATTAACAAGAGAGATCAGAGCAGCAAAAAGAAGTTACTCTGAAAAGTTAAAGAATCAATTCTCAATAAATGAACTAGAAAACATGTGGAAAACTCTTAAAAACATCACTGGCTTCAGCAAACCTCCTTCCCAGGCAGAAGGAAATCAACAACTAGCAGATGACCTGAATGTGTTTTACTGCAGGTTTGAAAAGAAACTACAGCCACCTATCTCCACAACCCACATCTCAAACACACCAACAACAGCCAAGCCTCCTACAACTGGCCCCAATCCATTGGGCTCACAACCTCTGGTGATCACAGAAAAAGAAGTGCAAGATCTATTACACAGACAGAAGCCAGGAAAAGTACCAGGGCCAGACAAGATAACTCCTTCTTGCTTAAAAGTCTGTGCTGACCAATTGGCCCCCATCTTCACCCGAATCTTCAATAGATCACCAGAGATATGCTATGTTCCTTCCTGCTTCAAACGTTCTACCATCATCCCAGTGCCAAAGAGGCCCTCCATCAAGGAACTGAATGACTACAGACCAGTTGCTCTAACATCTGTAGTTATGAAAATCTTTGAAAGGCTTGTGTTGTCCCACCTGAAAACCATCATGGATCAGCTGTTAGATCCCATTCAGTTTGTATACCGAGCAAATAGATCAACAGCTGATGCTATTAACATGGCTCTGCATTACATCCTACAACACCTTGAATCTCCAAATACCTACTCAAGGTCCTCTTTGTAGACTTCAGTTCAGCATTCAATACCATCATTCCAGATACTCTTCTAAGTAAATTAAACCAACTAGCGGTACCTGAACACACTTGTAAGTGGATCATAAGCTTCCTAACAGACAGGAAGCAGCAGGTGAAGCTAGGCAGAATCACATCTGATACCTGTACAATCAGCACAGGGGACCCCCAAGGCTGTGTGCTATCTCCACTTCTCTTCTCCCTATATACCAATGACTGCATCTCAAACGATCCATCTGTTAAAATACTGAAGTTTGCTGATGACACAACAGTGATTGGTCTCATTTGAGACAATGATGAATCTGCATACAGACAGGAGATTATACAACTTGCCTCATGGTGTAACCGGAACAATCTGGAACTGAACACACTCAAAACCGTAGAAATGGTGGTAGACTTTATAAGAAACCCTCCCATACTACCACCTCTTACAATACTAGACAACGCAGTATCAACAGTAGAGACCTTCAAATTTCTAGGTTCTACTATATCACATGACCTAAAATGGACACCTAACATCAAAAACATCATCAAAAAAGCACAACAAAAAATGTTCTTTCTGCGCCAATTCAGCAAGCTCAAACTGCCCAAGGTGCTGCTGATACAGTTCTACAGAGGAATTATTGAGTCTATCATCTGCACCTCTATAACTGGTTTGGTTCTGCAACCCAACAGGACAGACACAGACTTCAGAGGATAATTAGGACTGCAGAAAAAACAATGGCTACTAACCTGCCTTCCATTGACGACCTGTATACTGCATGAGTCAAAAAGAGGGCTGTGAAAATATTTACAGACCCCTCATATCCCGGACATAAACTGTTTCAATTCCTTCCCTCAAAACGATGCTATAGAACACTGCACACCAGAACAACCAGACACAAGAACAGTTTTTTCCCAAAAGCCATCACTCTGCTAAACAAATAATTCCTCAACACTGTTCAACTATTTACAAAGTGTACACTACTCATCTCTTCTCATCGCTCCTTATCACCCATCCCCTCCCACTTGTGATTGTAGGACTGTAACTTTGTTGCTTGTATCCTTACGATTTATATTGACTGTTTCCTAGTTTGATTTGATTGTTGATTGTACCCTATGACTATCATTAAGTGTCGTACCTTATGATTCTTGATTCTTAATGAATGTACCTTTTCTTTATATATACTGAGAGTATTTATACCAAGACAAACTCCTTGTGTGTCCAGTCACACTTGGCCAATAAAATATTCTATTCTATTCTATTCTATTCTATTCTATTCTATTCTATAAAACAGTCATCCATAATGTAGAGTAGAGTAGAGTAGAGTAGAGTAGAGTAGAGTAGAGTAGAGTAGAGTAGAATAGAATAGAATAGAATAGAATAGAATAGAATAGAATAGAATAGAATAGAATAGAATAGAATAGAATAGAATACTTTATTGGCCAAGTGTGATTGGACACACAAGGAATTTATCTTGGTGTAAATACTCTCAGTGTTCATAAAGAAAAGGTACATTTGGTAAGAATCAAGAATCATAACGTACAACACGTAATGATAGTCATAGGGTACAATCAACAATCAAATCACACTAGGAAACAGTCAGGTGGGATTATTTTCTAATTACAATCTTCTTCCTACACCAAGTAGACATGACAATAACAAAAATACAGATAGCACATTGCTATCCTTTTTTCAATCTCACCTCTACAACCACAGAATTTTGGTTTGTTTCTTTTTAAAACAGAAATTGCAGTTCTTAGGCACATTGTATAAAATTGCAAAGCACCACCACTACTGGTTAATCAATGAGAAAAACAGGTTCACATATTTCTGGTCTGTAGGCTTGCTTCTGCTAATATAACTCTACTGATTAAGATGAAGCTTTTATCTGACATGTAGTGATGTGCCTGGTTTGCTCTTTTTTGTTTTTTACTCTGCCAAATTGTCCTTGCTTAAGTTAGCTATAAAGGTCATCTGAAAAAGTGGCAACCAAGTTTCAGTCCAGTATCTTATTCTTCTATCAAGGCTGAAGTCTATTTAATCTTTTTCTTACATTTTACTTAACTTAGGGTAAACTGATACCAAAAGTACAAGGCTTCTATTCTTGTGCATAGGAGAGACTTTCTACAGATGAACCCTATCATGCTGAAAATTTCCTCTTCCACATGCCTCTTAAAGATACAAGAATCCTATACACTTTTAAGCTCGGTCACATTGATTCCAGTTACAACAACCATAATATTATACATTGACAAACTGTCTCCCTCTCTCTCCTGTTGTAACACAGTTCAGTTTTAAGGTGTTTGATCCTGCAATAGTTAAGTCACTGGGTAGAAAGTACCATTGCATTCAAAATATTCTCAGCATTATATTGCCTCTGTGCTTTGTACAAACACACATCACTTAGTAACTACTGACAAATGCTGGACACATCTTTCTATTATCATTTAGATAGTTTTATCTAGGTGACCCTGTGCTGATGCTTGCACCTTTATTCAAACATTAATCTTACTGAACACACCATAGCAAAGTCTGAATAAAAAGACACAAATTGACCTCGTGTGACTGATACATATGTGCACCCCTACTGGTAACTTAAATTAACAATTTCAATCACAAATGTTCTTTTCTCATGAAGCATAAGTCTGACATTGGTTACCTGCAAATATGAAAGCAGCATATCAAAGAAAAATATTTTGTCCCTTTAATTGTTATATAATTACTGATTACTGATTTGGCTTTTAGAACAACATTCTTGCAAGAAAACTGTAGTCCTGAAATTTTAATTTCATTTTCTTGAATTATAGGGGGGGAACCTGTCTTACCCTCTGCATCAAACTTAAGCAAGCAGCATCTCAGTCTGATTATAAAAGGACCACAGGTGTATTATGGGGCAGAAATATTACTTTTGTTATACTAACTGGTCTGACCCCCCCCCCCCAAAAGAGTTAATGAACTAATCTAAAACCTTTTGGTTAATAAGTCTTAGAAAGGATCAGCCTTCTTGATAGGGATGTGGCCTTCCAAATGGTTTTGAACTTCAGCTCCCAAAACCCCTCACTAGTGGCCATGCTGCCAGCATCAACAGCCAAGTATGGTCCAACATTTGAAGTCCCCACCCCCCATTCTTCTCCTTCCAATAAATAAAGCCTCATCTTGCGCATTCCATTTTGTTGGTTATAAACAGTTTGTTATTTCTATGCAGTGATTAGACTGATAATTTCCCTGTGTTGAATTTTCGATTTAAAATTTCCCATATTTATCTGTGAAGGACAAATATTCAGCAATCAAATTACATCTTTTAAATAGAGAACAAATAAGTTTCTTGGAGAAATGCACGTTGGCAGACTTCACGTGTATTTTATGCACACAAATCCTAAAGAAAATAAATGCCATCCATTCTAATAAAATTGTCTTTTGCATAATTGTTTGCCTAAGGGTAAATGCTTGGTAAACATATATTGCAGCATTTTATATCTTCTGATGAATTTGATCTTTATTTCTGAGGCTTTTTTTAAACAAAAACTAGGTAACATTGTATATACAATCTCTGCTTTATTAGGCTTGAGTTTGTCTCCCTATCACTATCCACCTGTACTTTACTTCTGCAGCTTTCAAGGCAAGGTCACTCAGGACCCAGAAGCTTCATGCAGTTCCCTGTCCCTTAAGATACCCCTTTTTTCCCCTAGTAAGCCCCAATGTTTGTTGGTTTATTTGTTTTTGGAGAAATTAAGCTTTCTCCAAAAAACAGAAAAATGAAAAACAAAAGATGTCTTCATTAGTCATGATCCCTGAATTCTTCAGAATTGCAGAAAATGTCTGTTTTCCTTTATTCCATTCGAATATGCAGTTGTTTCTAATAGTCTAATCTAGATTGTTTGGCCAATTATTGTTCATTTTTCCTATTCACAAATTATATCCATGGTTCTTAAAATTTTGCCCTCTTGGCTTCTGCCTTTTATTTTCCATTAAATTGCCTTGCTCAAATAATGAACTTTTCCTCCCCTGCCAAAATCTGTGATTATATAGTCTTCATTTTTCTCCATTTTTGTGCCTGTCTTTAATAATCATTGTTACCTGCTTTAATCCATTTTCATGTTTCAGTCTTCCTAACTATCTTTAACTTCTCTTGTTCACAGTTCTTTCCAAATGTATCAGGTTTATAACTTCCAGCCAGGTTGGGCTGGTTGGAAGACATTAGGCTAGGGAAAGCTGCCTAAAGAAACTATTTAGTTTACTTTTTCTTCTGTGTTCGAATCCCTCTTAAGTTCTATTCTTGACTATTTTCTCCCTTTACCCATTATAGAGAAAGGACAGTATCAACAAATGGTTCAAATGTTCAACTATGACTTGTACTAAGTTCCAGCCAATATAGCTAAGAGCTGTGGAAGTGTGTAGTCTATCGATACTCAAGGGAGAATTTGTTGTTCATTGTTCTTTTAGAGCAAAGAAGACACTGAATTAGGCCTATCTAGCTCAGAGGTCTCCAACCTTGGCAACTTTAAGGCTTGTGGACTTCAACTCCCAGAATTCTCCAGCCAGCTAGCTGGCTGGAGAATTCTGGGAGTTGAAGTCCACAAGCCTTAAAGTTGCCAAGGTTGGAGACCTCTGAGCTAGCTAGATGCTTTGCTCATCTAATCTCACATGTGCAAATGCCTTTCTGATATTTGCATTTGGATGCTTTATTGTGAGTCAAACTTTGTATATCCAAGACAGAATTTATAATCATCTCTCTCCCAAGTTAACCACGGATCAAGCTCTTTTCCAACATTTTTCCCTCTCCGCATGTCAGATCGTATCATATAGCACTCGTCAATTTATATAATCTACAGCAACGCATCTCTTCTAAGAATCTGTTTGCACCATTTCCAATGACCTCAGACATCCTCGTGGTTTCTAACCTCTCAGTTTATATTTTTCTTTCTGTCTTTATATTTTAAACTTTCTACCATTGCTTTATTGAGTTGGAGATAATTATCAACACTCTACTGATGGAAAGACATTAATCTGAACTACTTTTTAAAATATTTCATTGTAAAATATTTCCAATTAGGTGCGAGCAATGCAGCGCCCTCCACTTGGAGTGAAATTGGTGATAGAAGCTGTTTGTATTATGAAGGGAGTCAAGCCCAAAAAAATAGCAGGCGAGAAGCCAGGAACTAAGATAGATGACTACTGGGAACCTGGCAAAGGTCTTCTTCAGGACCCAGGGAAGTTTCTTGAAAGTTTATTTAAATACGATAAGGTAAGTACTTGAAAGGTGTTTAATCTTACTCACAGACACATGCACTTTTGTTTCCAGGGTCTTCTCTTACTTTTCAGGGACCAACAGTATATGTTCTGACCTGGATGAAAGGTTGCTAAAATTGTTCCTGGGCTTTTAACAGCAGCTTGATCTGCAAGATACAGCAGGTGGAGCCTTTTATGGCAATCGGTAATAATCCATACTACCTCCTGATATCTGTAGGTGGAGCTGTTGCTATAAGCAGAAGAGCTGAGTTGTGTTGAAAAAACACATAGTTTGGTAACTGTAAGCATCTGGCTAACTATGGAATTTAAAATGGTCAATGTGTATTGCATGTGTGTTACTTTTTTTTTAACCCTGTGCCTTTTACATATGGATGGCTATTGTTATTTATCCCAAATAAAAATGCCACCAAAATCTGTGGGAATCAAGAACTCGCACTGCTAAACTAAAAATAAAATTGGGGGGAGGTAAGGGTTGCAAACCCTTACTTTTTTCCTCAATTTAGATTGGAATTCAAGTTGAAATGCTTCTCTCTTCCAGGACACAAACATCTACCTGATACTTTTGCAGAGATGCAGAAGTCTCACTGCATTGTTTTCTCATGGTCATATGCTATCTTGAAATAATATATGGTAGTCCACTCAACTGTAGAAATTAAATTATATTTTGCTTGTTTATGCTTAACAAATGTAGTTTTGTAAGTATGGCTTATGATTCAGTGTGTTTAAATCTATCGAGTTGGAACAGCCTGCAGCCTGGAATCACGGGTACGCCATTACTAGAGATTTTCAGACTAAGGTTGTACAATCATTTGTTTGGAATAGTTTTAGGATTCCTGTTCTGATTTCGAGAATTGGGCTAGAAGACCTCCAAGATCCCCTCCCCATTACTGTGGTTTTATTACATAATTCATGATTATAACTTTGTGACTATGTGTTAGAAACTATTATCTTAGCTTGGCTTCAAGTGGAAAGGAATAATACAACAAACTGTAACATTCCTCTGATACAGATAACATATTTTTATTATAAAACCTTGCACTGTTTCTCCTGAGCATTCATATCTTCCTCCTACCAGCATTCATAAGCATTTTTTTTAAAAAATATATATCATTTCAGGATAATATTGCAGATACCGTGATCAAGTCCATCCAACCATATATTGACAGTGAAGAATTTCAGCCGGCAGTTGTAGCTAAAGTCTCCAAAGCCTGCACATCAATCTGCCAGTGGGTCAGGGCTATGCATAAGTACCACTTCGTGGCAAAAGCTGTGGAGCCAAAGCGCGTAAGAATTGCTTTTTCAAAAGATGTGCTTTTTCAAAATCACGTATTAGATACCTCTGCCATCTTCTATGCTTTAGGACAGAGGTCTCCAAACTTGGCAACTTTAAGACTTGTGGACTTCAACTCCCAGAATTCTCCAGCCAGCTGGCTGGAGAATTCTGGGAGTTGAAGTCCACAAATCTTAAAATTGCCAAGTTTGGAGACCTCTGCTTTAGGATCTTCTTAAAAAGTACTTGAGAATCAGGAACAATGACTTGGTGTTCACAGTTATTTCCATTTCCATAGCAAGCCCTGAAGGAAGCTGAAGAAGATCTGCAAGCCACACAGAAAATCCTTGATGAAGCCAAGGAACATCTCCGAGAAGTGGAGGATGGCATTGCCCATCTTCAGGCTAAATACAAAGGCACTTTAACCACAAAAGAGGAACTAGAGATGAAGTGTGATCAGTGTGAACAGAGACTGAACCGAGCTGACAAAGTAAGCATAAATCAAGTAGTAAGATAAATTCAACAAATTAAGTCAAATAAAATTTTAGCTGCTAGTTTATGTGCAAAGATTGACTAATAGATTGCTTCATTTACACTGGGGAAACCCAAACTTGATTTTTACAGCTATATTCAATTATGATTAATCTCACAAGCTGAGTTGAGTTTTAAACAGGCCTTCAATGCAGGTTTGAAATGGTGGAGCTTTTTTGTTTTTTGTTTAATGATCTCCAGGCAAATGCAATGATAAATTTACTCATTTGAATTATTTGGCCAATGGGATAATCCCTCTTATCACAAACAGCTACAAAAACAAGGAAGCAGACACCAGTAGACTGTATGTATGTATGTATGTATGTATGTAATGTATGTATGTATGTATGTAAATGGATGGAAGGAAGGAAGGAAGGAAGGAAGGAAGGAAGGAAGGAAGGAAGGAAGGAAGGAAGGAAAGAAAGAAAGAAAGAAAGAAAGAAAGAAAGAAAGAAAGAAAGAAAGAAAGAAAGAAAGAAAGAAAGAAAGAAAGAAAAATTCTGAACCACTAGGGGTTATGATAGTTGGCATACTGGCAGGTTGATTCTAAAGCATCACAATCCTGAATTGTGATTCAGTTGAGATAGCTTAGAATCAAGCCAGTATCTGCATAAGGCAGGGCAGCTTAATGGTGCAGTGCAGAAGGGCCCAATAGAAGGACACTAGGAATTAACACATTTTCTACCCCTTTTTTTACTGTCTTAAATAACAGGACTGTCTTCCTACAAATTTGCTTTGAAGTGTTACATTGGAAAAAAAAATTATATCTTTCTACCAAAATATATGTTGGCCAGGAAAGGTTTTCCACTCCCAATTTACAGTTATTTTATTAGTTTAATCATATGTGGGATTCAAGCCTAATGTTTCATGTTAAATGTTTTTTTTTAAGTTCATGTGTTACCTTCTTGCATTTCCTATTAGAGTTTTCTGCTAGGAGGAGCTCTGAGGAAGAAGCAAAATAATACATTATATATATGTTGTGTTTAGCTAATTAATGGTCTGGCTGATGAAAGAATACGTTGGCAGGAAACAGTCCAGAAACTAGATTATATGATCAACAACATTGCAGGTGATGTTCTCGTTTCCTCCGGCTTCATTGCATATCTAGGACCATTTACGGTGAGTATGAAAAATGTCTTCTTTTCAACAATATCTCAGTTCGATATTGAATAAAGGCTGCTCCTACAGCTGTATACCAGGACAATATATTTGCTGTCCAAACATTTCAAGAGAATTGTACTGTAGACACTTTGGACACAGATGAGTCCTTTCTTACAGTCTCCCAGGAAGCAAGCCTTTCCAGCCAAAATGGCCTACTACTCTTCTACTGGCTGCTACTCTTCTATATAGCCTCACTGCTTTCAGCTCCCAGTTCATGCCCTGGAAGGTCGGCTGAGATGATGGGGATCTCCCTCCTGATAAAAACAAAGGGAGTGAGCCAAACAGTGAATTTGGGTTTGGGTTTATCCTGGAGCAATGAACAAAGTCTCTTTTAGAATAGCAGGAATTTAAGCTGCTTGCAGCAATCCATCCCTGGTCTATAGTCCCATGGTGAGATAGGCGGCAAATAAATTTAACTAACAAACAAAAAATAAATAATCTGTGAGATGATCAGCTTCACTAAAAGTAAAGTATTTCCTCATTACTTTTCTTCTTCAATTGCACCATTTTCAGAATTACACAGATATACAAAGTTGTTCTTGCTACCCATGTATCTTTCATAGATTGATAACCTCCTTTCATTGGAGAAGGGGAATCCATCAGTGGTGGTATGCTACCAGTTCGGACCGGTTCACCTTGAACCATTAGTTTAAAAAGCCTCCAAGGATCAGCTGAGAGAAGGAAAAAAAGCCTGGGACAATCAACTGAGAGGAGAAAGAAGAGAAAAGGACAGGATTAGCCTTCCCACTCGCCCCGGTGCTTTTCTCTTCTTTATCCTCTCAACTGATTGGCACTGCAGGCCTCAGCTGGTGAGGGGAAAGCTGCGCATGGACATTAGGTGCACGCGATCACCGAACTGATAGTAGACCAGGTGGGATCCCCCTGCTGGAATCCATGGTTTGCTCTTATCCATGTGAGGCCTAAATTGTTGTTAGATTAGATCCAGACTTGCTGTTAAAATTATCTAAATTAGAATCAATTACGCAGTACTAACAGGGAGTATGCGCACAGTTCAAACTGTGTTTTCTAATCATGCTTTGGGAATCGATGAGCTCTAAGTGCATAGTTGATGTTATGTTTACAATAAAATCTGAACATAAAAGGGAGCATGTGAAACCGTAATTTATAACATTTGAACTGAACCTTCACTTGAAACTTCTTAAAATAGTTATTCCCTACTAAAACTATTCTATGTTCTAAAACAGGTTTGCTTATTGACATCAAACCTCACCTTCAACATCAAGTACAAGCTACAAGTAGTTGGGAAAAAAATTATTTAATTAACCATACTGGTAATTTATGCTAATGGTTCAATATTTTCCTTTGTAGGGTCAATATCGCATATCCCTTTGTGAGGAATGGCTAAGCCGGCTGGAGTTATATAACGTTCCACACACCAAAGAACCAAATCTGATATCCACACTTGGAGACCCAGTGAAAATCCGTTCATGGCAGGTAATCTTAATGTGCATACCAGCTAGTTTTGTCATATATCAAAGCTTTGAATTGCTATGTGCTTTTTAAGGCATGCAAATCCTAGATGGTGATCATACAAAAGGAACAATTCAGGGCGATTTTAAAAAGTTTTGAGAATTTTATACATTCTACTTGATCAAAAATATTCAAGAAATTACACCGAGAAGCAGTATTTATGTTGGTGCCTTCCAGTTATTTGGGATTGTGATTTCTATACCTTCTAGAATTGATGCCTCCTTGAGAGGCTCTATACTGTTATTTCAATATGCCAACAGAGCATCAATACATTGGGATAACATCAGATGAATCCTTACATACAGAAAATCACCAGTACAGTTTGCTTGGACTTGCTTAAGAATAAATCAAAACAGGGAAATATATTTGGACCATCTTAAACCTAAATTATTCATTTTATTTAAAAGAGTTTAAGATTAGTTATGATTGCAGTCTTCTTGTAATATGGACCATTGCAGTATTTCTGGAAAATATGGACACTTTTTCCTTTTATATACTGTATTATAGAAGCTCTACTGGCTCCTGTCATTCATGGGGATCAGTCAGAGAGTATCTTAACTGAACCTTAACTAAACATATTCAGTTGTTCGGTTTGAAACAACATGCCACATGCCCAACTCTATAAATAAAAGCTGTGCAAGGATGTCTTTAGTTATTCTGTTATCAATAAAAACTTTACAGTGAATCAAAGGCGTAGTGTAAAATTCTACTTATATTTTTGATTTCTCTTCCATTAGCACTTAATTTACATAATGTTTGTACTTTACAAGATTTAACTTATCTTGAGGCATAGCAAACATGTATCTTATGTTTTTCATATGCAGATTGCAGGTTTACCTAATGACACCTTATCTGTGGAAAATGGTATGATTACACAATTTTCTCATCGCTGGACTCTGTTTATAGATCCACAGGGACAAGCCAACAAATGGATAAAAAACTTGGTAAACCTTCCCTGTTGATGTTATTAAACACCTTCATTTGTGTATCAAAGGAGTTTTTCTAGGGACATTAAAGGCTTCTTCCTACAGACACTTGTTATTTCTTTCTCTTAAAAGGTTTAACTTACTAATGGCAAATATAACACTGGAAAATTATATTCTGCTATAATTGAACAGTGATTATTTATAAGTGATT
This sequence comes from Notechis scutatus, assembly GCF_049901735.1. NCBI lineage: Eukaryota > Metazoa > Chordata > Lepidosauria > Squamata > Elapidae > Notechis > Notechis scutatus. Next base: position 63,895,199 of record NC_142010.1, read on the forward strand.
ATTTATAGTATATTTTTATTTAATTTTTACCTTCATTTTTATAGTTTTTGATTTCCCTAGGGCAAAACGTGTTCTAGAATGGCTACGGTAAAAAGTCAATTTCACCCATGTTGAAAAATCATGGTAATGAGAAGCTGTGATAAACAGAGTGACTATAATTACTATATTTGCTATCATTTATCAATTAGTTTACACCTCGTTGAAATCAGTCTTCAAAACTTTGCAATAGCATGGTTCCTAATTTCATTCACTATACTTTTTCTTATGTTCATTGCAGCATCAAAATTTATGTCAATACACTGATCCTTTCTCTCTCTATATGCACCCACTTTGATCCATATCTTGTCTTTGTTCCTTTCCACTTGCATATAAATCAGTCATCTGATTCCAAGTCTGCTGAGTTTCTTTGTACCCTGCTGTTTTTCCAGGAGAAAGATAGTGGGCTAGATACATGCAAGCTCAGCGACCGGGATTTCCTACGCAGCTTGGAGAATGCTATTCGTTTTGGGAAGCCATTTCTCTTGGAGAACGTAGGGGAAGAACTAGATCCAGCTCTTGAACCTGTTCTGTTGAAACAGGTGACACTGTGTGTGTGTGTGTGTGTTTTATAAGGTAAACAGGAATTGGCTGTTTCTAAGCTGCCAGCATTGGACAAGCAGGTCTAAAGTAGTGCTGAAATTAGTATTAAACTACATTCCACTCCATATCTTGAAGGCCAGTTGTGAGTTGTGTGTGTGTGCGTGCGTGCCAATCAAGACTAAACTGTTCCATATTGCAACTGAGTTTTGTTCAGTAGGGAATGCCTTATTTTTTTTCACTATGTGATATTTTTCTTCATAACAATCTTCTACCACTTGCTATTCCCCATCATTTATAACACAGAGGAAAGGAAGATGTCAGCTAATTTATGCCAATATTGTTATTGCACCGAGTAGTTTGCAATGAGATAATGTATTGATGGGGTAAAATGCGAGGTTACTGCTGAGATGTAAAAATCATCGGAACAGCTGGGAACCAGCATTCACTTTTGGCCATGAATCTCCACCCCAACCACATAGATTGATTCATCCCAAATGATACTTTCCATGCAGTCTCCTCTGCAAGAGATGGACAGAACTCACTGTGAAAATTAAGATTTTTCATATCCTAATTTTTATTATAAAAAATTAAAAATAAACTAAGCATGGAAAATCTAGAAAATAAAATTAAGAAAAATATAAACGAGTAAGTGCAGATTAAACTTCTTTACAGCAGTTACAAACGCATGTACTGTCATTCCTCCCTCATTGAGGGAGAAAACATATTAAAATTAAATGTTATTGCTCCTGCATCACCTTCTCTCTTTTTCATGTTTCCCTGAAATGTTTTCATATTTCCCTGTTTATATAGACTTACAAACAGCAGGGTAGCATAGTATTGAAGCTGGGAGACACCGTGATTCCATATCATGATGATTTCAATTTATACATCACTACCAACCTTCCTAATCCCCATTACACTCCAGAGTTATCAACAAAGCTGACCCTGATTAACTTTACCCTATCTCCCAGGTAACGTCAAATTACTCTTTCCTATATTAAACATCAAATCAAACTGTTGTGGTCATTAATGGATAACTAAAATGTGCTTTTTTATTTTCATTTTCTTCTTTGCCTGCTCTGCTTACTTGCTTGCTTACTTAATTACAGTGGTTTAGAAGACCAGTTGCTCGGTCAGGTGGTAGCTGAAGAACGCCCTGACTTAGAAGAAGCTAAGAATCAGCTGATTGTCAGCAATGCCAAGATGCAGCAGGAACTGAAGGAGATTGAAGACCAAATTCTGTACCGTCTGAGCTCTTCTGAAGGGAACCCCGTGGATGACCTGGAGCTCATCAAAGTATTGGAAGCATCCAAATTAAAAGCAGGAGAAATTCAGGTACTGATTTAGACTCCCATCTCAATCCCTTGTTTCTTTTGACTTAAGATAAATGGGCATTTTCTTTTGTCTTTCACTCTCCTACAGGCCAAAGTAAAGGCAGCTGAGCAGACCGAGAAAGATATTGATATCACTCGATTGGAGTATGTCCCTGTGGCTGTCCGCACCCAGATCCTTTTCTTCTGTGTCTCAGACCTGTCCAATGTTGATCCCATGTACCAATACTCATTGGAGTGGTTCCTCAATATATTTCTAACAGGAATTTCAAACTCAGAGAGAGCAGGTATTTTAAATGACTTACAGGTATATAATACCTATCCTTTCCCATCCAGAACATCTTGCTGTCCCACTGAAGATCAGCAAAGGGAAACACATTTTATATACACAGGACAGTGCAGGTCTTTGCATGGTCCAAATGACAATTTATGCAGCACATAAAGGGACTGAATATTCATCTACAGTGCGTTCAGAAAGTATTCAGACCCTCCCTGCACTTTTGTCAATTTTGTCATGCTGCAGCCTGACTCAGTTCCCCACAATGGCAAAACAGAATTTTAGAAATGTCTGTGAATTTATTAAAAAGAAAAAAAAAACCTGAAATATCACATTAGCATGAGTATAACAAAACTGACAAAAGTGAAAGGGTTCTGAACGCTTTCTGAATACGCTTGTTTGTCTGTTCGCTCTTCTGCCTCCATTGAAACATTACGGGTATTAAGGTATCAGAAGCAATGATGGTGGCAGCATTCACTCTGCAACATGTGTACTATGTCAACATGGGTGTTTACATGCTTCCCCCCCCCCTCACTATTCTAAAAGCTATCCCTATGATTAAAATTCCAGTTGAATGGATTCTTTTAAAAAGTTTTAAAACTCATCTTCAGCAGTATGAGTTTTTCTCATAGAGTTTTTGAATGCCCATAAGGGTGAGGCAAAATTTCAAAGAACATTGTTGCTTGCATGGACCCTTTTTGGGTTAATAATCTCTCTTAAGTCTTTGCTTTAAGTCTGCATCATTTTCTGAATTCTTTTGTGGATTACTGCTTTCAGATACACTGAAGAAGCGGATTGCAAATATCAATAAGTACCTCACCTTTAGCCTTTACAGCAACGTTTGTCGCAGCCTCTTTGAGAAACACAAGCTCATGTTTGCATTCCTGGTGTGCATCCGGATCATGATGAATGAAGGCAAAATTGACATGGTAAGACTAATGACATATTCTGTCATTCTGTTAAGAGGTTGGCTTATATATGGGTGTAAAATGCACCTGAACAAAAGAACAGCAGTCTAAGATATTTAACATATTAAAAACACCAGTTATTATCAATAGTAAATCAGATTATAAACTGAAACTTTCTGAAAGAATATTAGTGAGAAAATAAGACAGTTCTCCTTCACAAATGGCCTTCTGAGCTTAAGCCCAGCTACCATGAACTAGGTCTTTAATATACGCTTTGCGCAGGCGTATAACACGCATCTTCATTTTAAGAGGGAAATTTCAAGAGCGCCAGTTTCACCCCCACTCCCACCCCGCGCGCGCTAATCTGATGTCCCATTCTGCCTGCCTGCCTGCCTGCCTTAGTTTCTGGTTGTTTGGGAGCAGCTTCGGCTGAGAATAATAACTATTCGCCTCTTTTACTCAGCCGAAGCTGTTCCGATTCAACCATTAACGAAGGCAGGCAGGCAGGCAGAACGGAGCACTGCGGGCGGGCAGGCGGGGTGGGGGTGGGGGAGAAACGGGCGCTTCAGGAAGCCCCGCTTCTTTGAAGCAGTTTCTTCCTGTGCTGGTGGAGGAGCGAGAGAGCGACTGAGAGAGCTGACCCAGAGAGAAGGACAGGCTTCGGTTGCTTCCTCCCTCCCCTTCTTTCATTTGTGTCCTTGATCCCCGATCCAGCAGCATTCACCGAAGGCTTCTTAACATTATATCGGCGTATAACACGCATACATCATTTGCCCCTATTTTCAGGGGGAAAAGTGCGTGTTATACGCCAATAATACTGGTAGGTCTTTAATATACTTGCTGGCTAGAATAGAAGGAATATGTATATGCATTAATAACTGATCAAGAAGTAATAGTTTCTACTAATCATGCAGAGTATAATGTGCTCTATAAAAAGTTTTATAAACGTTTAGATTTATAGGATCAAAAAGAGAACATTTCCATATAATTATAGACAGAGGTGAATGCAAAGACCAAAAATGAGTATAATAAATAATTGTCACTCATGACAAACCTTCACACACAGACAACCCTCTATCCTTTTCTAATTTCAACACACAGGAGGAATGGCGTTACCTTATTTCTGGTGGCACTATAAAGATCATGCGAGATAATCCAGCTCCTGCCTGGCTATATGAAAGAGCATGGAATGATATCCTGGCCTTAACCAACTTGCACAATTTCTCGACATTTGCAGATGACTTTGTGGCAAACTTGTCTGGGTTTCGCACAATTTTTGACAGTGCTGAACCTCACAGGTAATTTTACTTTCAATCTCCAGATTTGCCATGCTACATTTGCCAGTCACATTATCATTTAATACTGGTTAAAACTACGGTACCATTTGAGTCAAGTGTGAGTTCTCTTGACTTCAGGGACATGGCCAGTGGTGATATTCTACCGGTTTGGCCCGGTTCTGGCATACTGGTAGTGCCAAAGATCAGCTGGCACAGAACTGGTTTATTCTGAGTCTCTCTGACACTCTGCAGTTGGGCCCACCCACCCGCCCCTGCTCCTAGGTCCTTTGTAACCTCTCAGCTCTTTGGCACGGCAGAGCAGATTGCTGTGCTAAACAGCTGAGAGGCACAGTAGCTTAATTTTTACTGTTTTAATGAGTGTGCAAAGCACACGTTTGGCACACGTGCATGCATGAGTCGCACGAACCCCCCCTGCAGCCATGCCCACCAAGCCACGCCAACAGAACCAGTGGTGGGAACTTTTGAATCCTGCCACTGGACATGGCTATGGGTTTTTCTGACAATAGCACGAATGTGTTTTGCTACCATGTCTTCCGGAGTAGAATTTTAATTTTCCAATCTAATCTACAAAGTGAAATTCTCTGATAGTCCCCTAATCAGATCTGATCCTGCTATACCTTCTGAGAGCAGCCATTCTGTAGTAGGCTTGCACATAGTTGCGTATGCAGTGGTTACTCTGAATTAAAACCCATTTATGATAGCAATTATGCTCAGAAAAGGACTTGAGAAATGTCATGCAGTTGTTGACCCTTGTCTTTAGTCTTTAGACCTAATGTAACCCCTTCTATTTTTGCAGGGAGCCTCTGCCAGGCATATGGGACAGCACGCTGGATTCTTTTCAGAAGCTGTTAGTCCTGCGCTGTCTGCGTGGGGACAAAGTCACCAATGCGATGCAGGACTTTGTGGCTGCTAACTTGGGCCAGAGCTTTATTGAACCACAGGTAGCTAACAGTGCTTAATCACATACGCAGAGGCTGAGCAGTAGAGGGGACAGGAATTTTGGTTGACAAGACTTTGGGCTCCTGTTCTGATCCCGTGTTTCTCTTTCCTTGCCCAGCCTTACTCCCAATAGATGAAAGCACAGGAAGAAGTTCTAGGCAATAACAGTAAACAAATGAGTCCTCTTTTTAAAATATTTCAGACTGCAAACCTTTCGGTGGTCTTTAAGGAGTCTACTTCTACCACACCGTTGATATTCGTCCTCTCTCCAGGCACAGACCCGGCTGCTGATCTTTATAAATTTGCCGAAGAAATGAAGTTTTCCAAGAAACTCTCTGCAATTTCTCTTGGACAGGGACAAGTAAGAGCTCACCCAGAAGCGCTTGCCCTTTTAAGCAGACTTCCAGGTCCAGACCAGTTCAGTCTCTGAAAGGCCACATGAAGTATTCTTCTGCCACAATCGTGTTACTAACTGGCATATAAGCTACAGGCATGCTCAGAGGCACCAGTGATTCTTCAGGTGTCAAAGAGACTCTGAGCCAAGTGATATCTGAACCCATGTCTTCACCCAGCATTCAAGAGCACTGGGTACTGACCTTCTACAGGTGGCCTTTGACTGATGACCACAATTGAGCCTGACTTTTCTGTTGTTAAGCGAGACAGTTGTTAACTGAACTTTGTCCCATTTCACAGCCTTACTTTGCCACAGTTGTTAAGTGAACTGTTGCAGTTGTTAAGTTAGTCACACGGTTGTTAAATGAATCTGGCTTCCCCATTGACTTTGCTTGTCAGAAGGTCTCAAAAGGGGATTACATGACCCCAGGACACTGAAGTCATCATAAATAGGAGTCAGTTGCCAAGTGTCTGAATTTCAATCCCATGACCATGGGGATGCTGCAGCGGTCATAAGTGTGAAAAACGGTCACAAGGCACTTTTTTCAGTGCCGCTGTAACCTCGAACACTCACTAAATGAACTGTTGTAAGCCAAGGACCACCTGTACTTTTGCTGTAGTTCAGGCCAATTTCATACATTCTCCAAAAATAACTTATGATATTGATGTATAGCTAAGCATTCTCTGATACCACAGCTTAATTTAGAATACAGAAGATAGTTTGTTATTATACTTCTGAATTGATTAAGGCATCAAAATCTTTCCTACCTATTATAAAATACCACACTGTCTATTGGTAGGTTTCCGTTCTATTTAATGCCTGGACTGAAACTATTTTAGTTTCCTTTAGCCAACACTTGATGCTTCCCCCCCCCCCCTTTCTAATAAATGTACCTGCACTAAATCTTTGAAAGCTAAGAAGCCTCTCTTGTTGAATTTTCTACTCCTAGTCATAGATTTGGAGAATAAACTGGCTCCCCGAAGCGTACCTGATGATATAATATTCTGTGCTTTTGGTTTTGTTTTGTTTTTTTATGTTTATATTAATTAAATCAGTAGAAAACCAAAGGGAAAAAATAAACTATACTTAAAATTGTAAAGAAAGGGGGAGGTGGGGGGAGGAAAAGGGGGGGGAAGAAAAACCAAAAAAAGGAAGGTAACTTTGCAAACCATTGACTAGTTAGGACCGTGCGCTTATCCTTTCAATGTTGAAGAACAAGTCACCGTGTGGAAGGCACAGGGAAGCCGTGTGCTTGGTTCAGATGTCAATCTCTATGTCGTTATTTAGGGACCACGAGCAGAGGCCATGATGCGCAGTGCTATGGAACGTGGGAAGTGGGTCTTCTTTCAAAATTGCCACTTGGCTCCAAGCTGGATGCCTTCTTTGGAGAGACTCATTGAAGGCATTAACCCTGATAAGGTGAGATGCATATGGACTTAAACCATCTTTTTCTTTTTAGTAGTTTAGCACTGAAAATAATTTTCCCCTCATTTGGGAAGATTGTGCCCCCTCCATCACTTTTAGGCTGGAGGGGGAGGGCTGTAGATACTTGTGCTCTCTGCTGTCCTCCCCCAGACTTTAATTTGATGGCAAAATTTGTAACAGCTTTTTTGCAGGGATAAGAGAAGTTCCAAAACTTTAATAATTTAAACGGACATTATTACCGGGAAAGAAACAGAAACTTCTATTCTATTAGCACTGTGTGTTTGTCTAGTGTAGAAAGATTGCTTATTGCTGACCTAGGCATAGAAACTCTGATTCTCCATTTCTTGTGCCTAGAATGAAAACTGTTTTCTTCCAAAGTTTGGACAGCAATTAGTAAATATTCAATTCTTCAATCATTGGTTGCTAACTCAGTGTGTATTTTCAGATATATATATATATATATATATATATATATATATATATATATATATATATATATATATATATATATATATATATATATATATATATATATGACAACTATTCCAGTCTATTTTTTTTTTACACCTTTTTTTACACCTTTTTTACACCTTTCCATGCTTTCTAAAATAGGAGAAATTCTTTAGGATGACTATCTTATTTTATTCCGCGCCAAAGAGAAACATTTCTGTATGTCTGTTCAATGAGGACTTTTCCGATGAGAGAGAAACCGGATTCCAATAGAAAAATTACTTTCTAAAAGTTTGGCTTCAGATTACTGATGTCCTGATCCATTTTTCTGGTTCAGGTACACCGAGATTTCCGACTTTGGCTGACCAGTTTGCCAAGTAACAAGTTTCCAGTGTCCATCCTCCAGAATGGATCCAAGATGACCATTGAGCCCCCTCGAGGAGTTAAAGCTAACTTGCTGAAGTCTTACAGTAGCCTGAGCAATGACTTCTTGAACTCCTGCATCAAGGTAAGGAATCCTACCCTTACCTACACATAGACTCCTCCCCCTACCCCAAAAAAACCCTTAGTGCTCTCTTCCTTCAACAACTTTGGTTTGCCCAGAACAGGTTCAATGTTCCTTACATCTGCTAGTGTGGAAGTAATACAGAGGATACAGAGGAATTATTGGTTCTGTTCTCCTTCAAACCATTCATTATTATTTCCCTATTTCTCAACAGTTTGTCCTCATGGAAGTATATTCCTTTGGTTGGAATGGAGTTAAGAAAAAGGCATTCACCATTTCATTCTACAAAGTCTGAAATAGGAACTAAACAAACCCAACGTACACATTCATATGCATGCACCGTAACAGTTTAGTTGTGGCCTTTTAAAATCACAAGAGATGTTGTGTTTTGCAGGTTACCGAATTCAAATCCTTGCTCCTTTCTCTTTGCCTGTTCCATGGCAATGCACTAGAAAGGAGAAAGTTTGGGCCACTGGGTTTCAATATTCCGTATGAGTTCACCGATGGAGATCTACGCATTTGCATCAGCCAGCTGAAAATGTTTCTGGATGAATATGAAGAAATCCCTTACAAGGTAGGCTCCCTAGGCATGCAGAGGGTGAAATGAAGCATAAGCATGAGAATTTACGAAGCGAGAGGTTTGTCCTATTTCTGAATCCAGCTGGATCTTTTGCAGAAACATAATTTGTTTAGCTATATATTACTTTTTATTTATCTTACTTAAAATGTTTGGTTTGTAGCACTTCAGGCTAATAAAATCAAGAAATGGTGCAATAAAATTGTATGTACAATGCAGATGTTCTTCCCTACCTAATGGAATAATGCTTTTCTTTCTACCTCAAGAGATAGCAAAAATGATTAAATGGTGCCTCAGTGAATTTGTAAAAAATAAACAAATAAATAAAATAGTGCAATAAAATGGATAGCTTGGGGAAATTAAGAAAAGTAGTATTTTAAAAAAAACTTCTGCAAATGTTGCAACCATTGTACTAGGGAAGCATCACAGATAGGCTTAGCAGAGATTAGAGAACTAGACCTTGGAAAATGCAAGAACTCTTTAATTTAGAGTTGGTTGCTTTGAAATAGCTATAATTATAATTATGAATGTTATAATCTAATGTGCAGCTTTCCAGGAAGGCAATACGGCAATAAACAATTATTAATAAGCAAATTTTAAAATTATATAAAGTCAGGCTAATAGCTGCTAAAACCATTTCTGACAAGAACAAAATAATCTTTGCTTAATACAATGGAGCTACAGTAGCATTTGAGATACTTGATTGTGATTTGACCAATCAACCAGGTGCTGCAAGAGACTTCTGGGTTTTCAACTGGAATTCAGTGTTGTGGGAATTTGGCTGGCATATTTTCCTTTTTGGAAGAGGTCCTAGTTATATGAAATGTGCAGCAGTGTAAGTTGACCTGTACATATGTGTATTATGATGCTTTAATTTTATAAATAGTATTATTATTTTCAAAATATAGAGATCCCTCTGATAAGACCTGCCCGGAAAAAGGGTCTGTTGATTTGCTGTATGTTGAATTTTATTGTTAACTGATGAGGTTTTTGTTTGAAAATATTGGCTATAAATACAATCAATGCTTTCTGTGCTCCGGTGCTTTGCAGGTTTTGAAGTATACTGCTGGTGAAATTAATTATGGAGGCAGAGTGACTGATGATTGGGACAGACGCTGCATTATGAACATTCTGGAAGATTTCTATAATCCAAGTGTTCTAAATTCAGAGTTTTCTTACTCTGAATCTGGTATCTACAAGCAGATTAATACCTCCTATGATCTCAATGTAAGTTAAAGAAGAAGCAAAAAGACAAATTGACTTTGTCCAAGCCCAAATGACTAAAAAGGGTCAGATCCCAATAATACTTGATCAGAAAATTATTGAGAAATCCCAGAACTTGAAAGGGTGATTGGAAGTTAAAAAAAAAAAAAAAACACACACACACACACAGACAGACAAACCACTTGGAAATCTAGGTGAGACGGGCAACATATTTATTCAATAAATAAATAATAGAGAATCCCCTTCCATGACCAAGGAGATCTATATGGATGCTTGTAAAAATCCTAGGAGTGCAGCTGAATTGGAGCAAAGCTTTTGTTTATACTATGCAGAAAACGAAGTTTGTTCTTCTTTTAAGTCTACATAATTTCAATTATAGGTGCAAAAAGATTTTTGTCTGTCCATTGGTTAAATTCCCACTGCGGTATGTGGAAGCTTCTTCCAACGTATAAATTTTAATTAAAAACTAGGGTGACCAACATAACCATGTGTTTCCATGTCATATTCAGGTGCATATCATAGTTCATTAGCTGTGCCTGAAACATGCAATATCACACTTACTGAGCAGCTTATTTCATTTCTGCCTTGTCTGTTAAAAAATATTCATCCTCATCCTTCCTTCTTGACTTGTTCCCATCCCCTTCCCCAAGGGATACATCCAGTACATCAAGACCCTTCCCCTTAATGATATGCCTGAAATCTTTGGTCTGCATGACAATGCCAACATCACCTTTGCTCAGAATGAGACCTTCGCACTGCTTGCTGCAATTATCCAGCTTCAGCCAAAGACTTCAGCTGTAGGAGGACAAAGCAGGGAGGAGGTTTGTAAACTTGTTTCTTGCAGCTCTTATGGTTGGGAAGAGAGGGATGATAATTAAGTAGCCATACATGCGTAGTACTGTCAGAAGCCAGAATTCAGCAAAATGTTACTTCCAACGACAGAAAGCTGAGGTGTATGACAGACACAGCTGTTGGGCATGACTGAAGAATTAGGTAATGAAATTTTTCAACATGACTTGCATAATTTTTCAGTGTTCAATATTTACTGTTTCTTTGAAATGCAGTCCCTGGTCTGTTAGGTTTTCATCACAAAGTGCTGGTCATAGGATCCCATGCTTTAAGAACCTATACAAATTCTAAGTTCAAATTCTAGAAATCAATTCATTGCTACTGAAGGAGGAAACAGAAGGGTAGGTTACACAACCCCAAAGCCGAGTTGCAATTCTGAAGGGAATCTAGATAATCCCATTTCCTTTTGAGGAAAACTCTTCCTGTCATCTAATACTGAGATTCCTCTGACATTTTCTGCCACAATTTTGTCTGTTGTCTAGATTGTAGAGGAGACCTCAAATGACATATTGCAGAAAGTACCTCAGCCCATCGACTTGCATGAAGTGTTGTTGAAATATCCTGTGTTGTATGAGGAATCTATGAACACTGTTCTGACACAAGAGGTGATCAGGTACAGTCCATGCATTCATTGAGCTTTCTGTATTTTGGTACACTCGTCAACTGAAACTACTAGAGGAATCATAGAATCATAGGGCTGAAAAGGGCTTCAAAGATCTTCTAGTCCAACCCACTGCCCAAGGCAGGAATCCTTATATCATAGCTATAGCAATAGCACTTAGACTTATATACCGCTTCACAGGGCTTTACCGCCCTCTCTAAGTGGTTTGCAGAGTCAGCCTATTGCCCCCAACAATCTGGGTCCTCATTTTACCCACCTCGGAAAGATGGAAGGCTGAGTCAACCTTGAGCCTGGTGAGATTTGCACTGCCAACTTTCAGGCATCTGGCAGTCAGCAGAAGTAGCCTGCGGTACTGCACTCTAATCACTGCACAACTCCCAGATAAATGGTTGTTCTCCTTGAAAACCTCCAGCAATGGAGCACAGATAACTTTTTATGCCATTTTTGACTGGTGTCTACAGACTTTCTCTGCTTTCATCAGAATGAAAAAAAAGCATGGTTCCACCTTTTGAGTGTCCAGACATATGGAAAAGTTGTAGAGCTGCTGTTGCTATGCCTGATGCTCCCTCTGGTTCCCATGCAATGGAACTCAATTCCCAAGAAAGTAAAATTCCCTTCATGTTGCCTATACAAAATATTCACTGAGCAGTTATCTGAAATGGTAGAAAAGTGGTGATAGTGAAAATTGCAGTATAAGTTGGAACGGTTTCCAAAATCAGACTATTTTTATGAATTGATCCATTGTATGGAGGGAATATTTTCTGTAGCCATAATCAACACGGTCTGATCTGAGACCCGATATTCCCCATAATGTATAACTCTTATGAAGCATCACAGTCTATAGTTAACTGAGACTGAACCTATAGATTAAAAAAATTTTTTTACCCCTTTGGCACCTCTGTACAGTTGCATATCTTTGCAACTGAGTGCTATCAGAGCTTATTGTGTGTCCTGCTGATATATAAAAACCTACATGTAGGTCTGATTCCATGACAGGTATACAAAAGTCCAAAGATTCTTAAAAAGAGTGTAAAAATGCATAGAATTTCAATGAACTACATTGGGAGTTAAGATTAATATATTAATTTGCTTTTGAACAGATACAATCGTTTGCTACAAGTAATTGCACAAAGTCTAAAAGATCTGCTCAAAGCTCTTAAAGGCTTAGTAGTAATGTCTTCCCAGCTGGAGTTGATGTCCAACAGCCTGTACAACAACACTGTCCCAGAGATGTGGAAGAGTAAGGTAAATACTAAGCAATGTTTTCATAGATACAGCAATTTATGTATTCATGAAGTCATCCTATAAAAATACTCTCATTCCAGCTTCCAGCTGTGGTGGCTGATAGGATATTTTAAAGGAGCACAAAATCAAACTATATATCATCCACAAACCAAGGCAGAACAATCTTGATAAAATCCACTTCAACAGTTATTTTTATTGCTTGTCTCATAACCACAAATGTTCAGCTATTGAGAAACACACTTGCTTAAAGTTCAATTTATTGAAAAAGTGCTTTGCATTTTCTCTTGCCATAGGCATATCCGTCTCTGAAGCCCTTGGCCTCCTGGGTGAACGACCTGCTTCTTCGCATTGACTTCTTGCATAAATGGATTGCTAAAGGAATACCACCAGTTTTCTGGATAAGTGGCTTCTTCTTCCCACAAGCTTTTTTAACAGGAACATTACAGAACTTTGCTAGGAAGTCCGTGATATCTATAGACACCATCTCTTTTGACTTCAAGGTCAGTGAAACCATCAAAAACTACCCAAAGAACCCATTGACATATCACTCAAAATGCAGTTGTTAAAAATATAAATTACAAGTGCTTTTCTGCCTTCCCAATTAAGGTACTGAGGGAGTCTGTGAGTGAACTAACTAAGCGTCCCGACGTGGGGTGTTACATCCATGGCTTATTTCTAGAAGGCGCTCGATGGGACCCTATATTCTTTGAGCTAATGGAATCCAAGCCTAAGGAACTATACACAGAGATGGCTGTCATTTGGTTAGTTCCTATTCCCAACCGCAAGCCTCCGACCACAGGGATGTATCTGTGTCCCATTTACAAGACTCTCACTCGGGCAGGTAAGAATCTTCTTTGCTTCAGGGGCATAAGGCATGCAGTCTGCTAGTGTGCCCAAGAAGATAGGCACAAAAAAGGGCTCTTTTTTTGCCTGTGAGTGAAAGGAGCAAAATGGGAGTCTTAAGCCTTGCACATTCCAAAGCTTCATTAGGTATATTTTTAGACATATTTCTAATTAGTTTATGATATGAGAGGAAGAGACTTACTATGAACAACTGGGGTAGGATACAGAATAGGCCAAATTGCCTTGGTAATTATCCTCTTCCTCTCCAACCCCAAAACAAGCGAGGAACAAGTCTGTCTCTTGACAAGATAGCACAGGGCTATCAGTGACTTTTCTGGCTCAGCATTTGAGCTGATATATCAAACAAACATTTCTGTTGCAAATGAAGCACTTAGCACAGTTATGGTATTAAAAATAGCCACATCTAACTAGGCAATTAACATATCTCAACATTTACCCTCTCTCTTCCTCTCCTACTCACACACAACTTTGCAGTTGCTTGGTGATCTATATTTAATCTGAGTTGGTTTATTTTTGTGAAATACTGGCTATTTCTAAGAAAAACATGCTAAATATTAGTCACTTACCAAGAAGATTCCTTAGGGTTTGATGTGATGGAGACAATTTAAGTACAAATTAAATTCTGCTGCCCAAGAATGTAGGGAATCATGTGGCTAAAAGGTCAGTACTATGTTAGCTCTTCTCATACTTCTTTCAGTTTTTATTCATAGCCAAGCTTTGAAGAGACTTTCAAGAAAGCCATAGAACAAAGAAGTATGAATAGATACTTTACTCATTCCCACATGGTGGTTTTGAATTAATGTAAGTCTCCAGAGACTACAGCCTTCAATGTTTTGTTTACACCATTCTGGAAGGAATTGGCATGTTAAATTATCTGTGTCCTGTTCATTACTTGGTATTTGGAGGCATCCAAATATGGGAGATACTTTAGCTGAGGCTCTCATAGGATGGAAATGGCCAATTGACCCTAATGAAGCAGCTTGCCTTACATTGGCAAGAAACATAACAGTAAATGTGAAAGCTTAGATTTTCTAGTTTATTAGTGATGAAATATTTATAAGCATTGCTCTGGACCTGGTTAGAATAGAATTTTTTATTGGCCAAGTGTGATTGGACACACAAGGAATTTGTCTTGGTGCTTATGCTCTGAGTGTACATAAAAGAAAAGATACATTCATCAAGAGTAAAGAAAAGTTATTGTTCCAGAGGAGAATGCAACGATCCAAGAGGGCTTGGGCAGCTTTGGGCTATCTTATGGTGTGCAGGCCTTGAGCCCTTTGGCTAAAGTAAAGTACTTAAGAAGGTCGTGCTAAATGAGACCAGGATTTCTAGGCTTGTTTCACAAAAGTTGTTCGACAAAAGATGTTCAGCAAGTTCTATGAACCAGATCATCATATTGTCATAATATGGCTTGTTGAGGCATAGCAAGGTACGCAAATCTAATGCTTGTTTCTTTTAGTCCAGGTTTAGGATTTAATGTGTTGCGTGAACCCATCCTGATGGCCTGTATATATAGTGCTCAGAATATAATTGCTTTATGCCACAATCATGTATGAAGGATTAGGGTAGATTAAATATAGAATTGCATTCCTTAAGTCATTTGTAATTTCTAAACAGTATCTGTTTGTGATATCAATACTCTAATATTTTGTACAGTATAATGAAGATATTGTTTAATTTTGTTCCATTTAGTCTTTACTTTCAAGTTAATATTGTACCAGTAAGAGGAATACTTTCCTACTTTCCTTTTTTTTTCTTAAACAGTAAAGTACTTATGGATTTGAAAATGCTGAGAATTTGGTACAGTTTTAGAATACAAACCCAAAGCTATTTTAGAAAACAAAGAAGTTATCTAAATTAAGATCTATCAATGCATGTGTTCTCTGTATTGCTTTTGTGTTCATAGAACCAATCTTTTTCATACTTATATTCTTTGCTACCAACATCTGATCAATCATCAGTGCAACTGACCACTAAGGGTAGAAAATGGTAAAACCTTTACCTACTCTGGCCCAAACCTACAGATCCAGACTGCACTTAAAGTGCATTTTATTCCTGTCCTGCATGGTTTAAGGCCACCTGGTGGCCAATAGGCATATGAGAAAATGGTACCTAAATACAGTAGTTAGGTTTTCCTATTCAGAATTGTCTTCCCTATTTGAGATAGGATTGATGTGCTTTGGGGAACAGGATAGGGGATGACATCCATTTGATAAGCTCATTTGGACCAGTGATCCAATAAGCTGACTGCACTTCACTATCTTAGAATCCTGGGAAGAAAAATCCTCTTCTGGATGCATTTAACCAGATGCAATGGATACGCTTGTTGGTTTTTCCTAACTAGGTTACACTACATTGGCACCGAGGCCGGAATGTTACCAGCTGGCTTTTTTGTGCTGACTTTGGTAGTCTGATGTGGTTAAAAACATTCATTTTGGAATGGGTCCATAATTCATCCTTTTGCAGAAACTATCAGAAGAAAAATGAAAGGGTTTTTTTTCAAGATAAATAAAGAGTAATGAAAGAAGGGGATGAGTCTCAACCAGACTCAAGGCAGGAAGAGCCTGTGAGTGAAAGATTCTCTGTCTTCAAGTACAGTCCTCCAAACACCAACAAGAGAAAGAAAACTTTTGAAATGTAGGATATGGAATTGTTTTTAACCAACCTCATTTTAACATTAAAGACATCAGCCTATAGTAGCAAAAGAAGCCCTCCCTATGTCACAATACAGCATTAACTTTAATTTTCTCTTTGCCAGGGACACTATCAACAACAGGTCATTCAACTAATTATGTGATTGCTGTAGAAATACCTACCAGTAAATCTCAGAGACACTGGATTAAACGGGGAGTTGCCTTGATCTGTGCCTTGGACTTCTAGACACGAACAATAAAAGTGCAGCCCAATAAAGCAATATAATTTGGAAGTTGTTTACAAGTTGTTTAAGACTGGATTCATATCCTGAAGCCTGATCCAAAGGAAGCACAGAACTGACTAAAATGAGACAACTACAAGGACTTAAATAAATATACATAATGTGTATCTTTTCACTTAATTTAAATTTACATTAAAAAAAAAATTTAATTTCACAAATGACTGCATGGTGCTGTTCTCTTAATATGTCCCATTCAGTTCTTTTTTAAGGTAGCCTATAAATTGTAATCAACTACAAGGGAAAAAATAAGTGCACATTATATACAATTAAGGTGTATAATACTAAAAAATTATGTTTGTGTTACTTTTAAGCCACCAAAGATCACAGAGATGATCTTACAGCACTAATTTAGTATGTTCTTGGCAAAATTCTGTCTCCATACTACAAAATTAGATACTGCAATTAAAGAACACAAGGTTGACACATAGCACTGGCATGGTGTAATGTTTTCTCAGTTGTATGGAACAGCCAAAGCCAAGTTCAGCAGTAGTTCAAACATTACTCCTTGCCTAGTTTTGTGCTGTTAGATTTTCACACTGAAGGTAATTTCTTATTCAGAAATGTTACCCCAAATTCCAATTCACTATAGAGCTATTTGTACATATGTTCTGGTGTACAGATTCCACTATACAGTCGTCTCCAGAAGACTAGAGATACATTTTATTTTTAACAGAACTGATATATTTACAGCACTTGACAATGCAAGAGACAGGTGATTCTGTCAACAAATAAAAAATAGTAATTTTACAGTCAGGCACTGTACATATTTGCAAAGAAAGCAAATATATTTCACCATCTTCTCAGGAACTATTCCTTTTCACATTGATCTTATTTTGAATCTCATGATGATTTTAATATCTATACTAAGAGACTCAACTGTACATATTCATGGAATAAAAGTTGCAGAGGAAACGTTAAACTGTTCTTCCAAAAACAATTTGCAAGGTTCCTCTGGCCATCAGCTAGCATAATTTAATGCAAATTTACTATCATTCTGCCAAAAGCTTAAAAACATTTATAAATCTGCTGTATTGACAAAGGACTGTTCTTACAGGACAAAGATAAAGCCATGTAAATAAGGAGAAGCTGGTAACAACACTTGTCTTAGGAGTATCTAGGTAGGTAACTGATTACACTGCAATTAGAGACTGTAAATGGACTGGAATGAGAGGTGCTGAGGTGGCTCTGGAAGACAAAGGCAGATGATAACCAGATCCTGCTGGCCAAATATCATCTATACTCTTGCAGGGTAATAAGCCAGATGCTCCAACTTGAGCTATAATCAATAGGAAAGGGATACCATTGACTCAGTAATGCAAAATTATTACTTTGTGCCCTATCTTTTCAGAGGACCTACAATCTGCAGACGTTTTCCACCTGCAAGCTTTGAAGTCAGCTGGAAGGGCTCCAAGTAAGCATATCAGACTAAAACCCTACGGTACAGAGACTTGCCATCCCAAAACCAGGCCTCCAGCCCTTTCTGCTCTACATTTCCCCTATCCTTACATCATAGACAACTAAAAAGTTCACTATTCCACTTCTTGACTGTAAGATTACATTAAACACAGGGATTATTTTGCTATAGAATATTTCCATTTTTCCCCTGAAATGTTAAGCATAAAACCCCCGCAAACAATGATTCATATCCCCATTGAAGCACTTTATCCCAATCTCTTTCAAAATGTTGGTTCTAACAGTTCATTATAAAAAAGGGATGGGGGATATCTTTCTGTATTTTTGATTGGCAAATTGTAGCACCCAGCCACTTTGTCTCCACACATAGTTTGATATCTTAAAAATGGTTTTAGGAATTTGAGTAAAAAGGAGCAACTGCCAAAGAAAATCTAAAAAAATAAGTTAATTCCATGGTTTGAATCATGGTGTCTGCATAACTTCCATACATACAAAGAAAATACATTCCAGACTGCAAGGCCTACAGGCTGTTACAGATGAACAAATATACCCTCATACCAAAAGACCTTACTCTGGACATATAAAACCCATAAAGGAAATTCTCCTCTCTGTGTCAGCACCAGTGGGTTGTGTTTTTTGTTTTTTGTTTTTTTTTGGGGGAATCAAGAGAAAAATTAGCAGGATTTGAAGACCAGTTGGGATTTGAAGGGAGCCTGATGCATATAGTTCAATAGAATGAGGGTCATCACTACCTGAACATTATAGTGATGAACTTGATTCAGGAAACACACACATACTTAAAAGATGTAAATGCAGATATTTGTTCCCCTGAAAATAGCTAATCCCGAGGATATAGCACATTCTGACTGTCTCTGAACTAAACAATGCATCAACTTAACCGAAATGCACTTCTACAAAACTGCAAAGATTTTACTTATTTCTTTTTAAGCAATATTCACGTAAAACCTCTGAAGACTGCCATTTACTACTGCAAGATGCACTGCATTTTGGTTTAGGTTGCTAAGTAACATATTCAAGTGCAGTGTCAGCCAAATACTCAAATGGTCCTGCTCTTTATGCTTCTCACATCCACCTCTGGAGGGAAACTTTATCTTTGGATGCCCAAATGGTAAACCCCTGGAGCAATGTCTAAAATCCAGCTGAATACAGGTAGACGTAGTCACACTAATACTGATCACGGTTGAAGACAATTTCAGTGCAAAGCTCTGTCCTGAGCACTCTCTGGTTGGTGAAGAAGTACGTGAAGTATATGCACCACATTATCAAAGAGGCAAGCAGAGGAAATTAAGTCCTGTCCAAAGGTTGAGACTATTGACGTTTAGCTTTATATGGCCTGGAACGTTTCCGTCGGTCGGGCTTTCGCTGCTTGTGGAGACGCCCAATGCTGACCCCTTGCCGTCTACGAACAGAGATGTTTTGTTCAACAAGGCTAGGCAACATTCCTGCAAAATGATAGTGCATAAGATTAGCCAAACAGAAGCAAATCTTGCTTCCCTTTCAACATTTTTAAAATATAGAAGTCCAGAAGATTGCATTCCTGCTATGGAAACCCAAAAAGGGATCATATGGCTCCTTAACCAGATTTACTATGACATTAAACTTTTATGGAGTAAACCTTTCTCAGCTCAAATTCTCTAATGGTTATGTCTTAATAAATGCTCGTTTTGAAGTGCCAAAAGTTCATTTGTTTTTCCTTCCTTCCTTATATGGACTTTCCCTTTTAGTTAGCAATAAATATCTGGGAAAAGTTATACCAGTGAAGAAGGCTTGCTAGTTTCAGATTAATCACGTTTACCGATATAAAAGATTCCTGATCAATAGGAAATCACAATGTAAGATAACCAGAATCCTAAACATACATATTTGAATTTAATTTTTAATGGAAGCAGGTGGGGAAATTATTGTATTGACCAATCAAAACATATATTACTCAAAAGACTGATCAAAATCTCATTCACAAGCTGTTTTTAAAAAGTGTTGACTTGTAAGATAGTTTTATTTGGATTATTCATGGAAAACTTGCTCTACTGATAGTCCTCGTTTAAGAAGAGTTAATGGAACATTCTGTAGGGTAAATTATTATTTCATCATCACTAAAACTGAACTGATTGATCTCTGAATGCCTTTTACAGTGTATTTAACTTAAGCACTTGTCTGATTCTCTACTATTGACACTATATTACCACGTGCAAGATTTCCTATTTGCTAAAGACTAAGTAGGAAATAGATGAACATATTTTGAATAACAAACACAGATATATCCTGATATATAACTATCAAATGGTTTTTAAAATGATGGAATTAATTCTTCCACCATCTTAAACATATTTTATGTAAATTAGACTCAATAGAAAGTATTCGTTAAATGTTCACTCATTTTTATAAACGACTATAAAAACTAGAGCAAGAGATAATAATTTAGAATCCAGATCACAAAGTCCTTGTGATAGCCTGGGCCTATCTAATTACTGCTGTGTTTTTAGTGGATACCAGATAATCAGAGTTGGAAGGGACCTTGCGGGTCATCTAGTCCAACCCCCCACCCAAGCAGGAGACCCTACACCATTTCTGACAAATGGCAGTCCAATCTCTTCTTGAAAGTCTTAACTGATGGCGCTCCCACAACTTCCGAGGGCAAGCTGTTCCACTGGTTGATTGTTCTCACTGTCAGAAAGTTTTTCCTTATTTCCAGGTTAAATCTCTCCTTGTTCAGTTTCCATCCATTATTCCTTGTCTGGCCTACAGGTGCTTTAGAAAATAGCTTGACCCCTTCCTCCCTGTGGCAGCCCCTCAAATATTGGAAGACCGCTATCATGTCTTCCCTGATCCTTCTCTTACTAGTTCCTGCAACTGTTCATAGCCTCCAGTCCCCTAATCATCCTGGTTGCTCTCCTCTGTACTTTTTCTAGAGTCTCAACATCTTTTTTATAATGTGGTGAACAAAACTGGATGCAGTACTCTAGGTGTGGTCTTACTAAGGCTTTATAGAGTGGTATTAGTACTTCCCTTGATCTTGACTGTATCCCTCTGTTAATACAATTTAGGATTGCATTAGCTTTTTTGGCTGTGATCATTTCAAACTTTCAACACTATATGTTACAGCTATCACTATTTATTATTTGGAATTTTGCAAGACATCAAGATTTATGAACACTTATAGGTGGGAAAGACAGATTATAAATTCTTTTCATGTTGCTATTTGTGCTAGAAAAATAAATCTACCTCTGATTTGGAGCAAAAGGTTGCTGGTTTTGTGCTGTTTATCAACCTCTGAGTTCTAACACAGTGCAAAGAAAAGCTCTTTCAATCAAATTCCTCTCACCTTCTTGTGCCAACATGGAGATAAAAGTACATATAAATTCATCATAATTGTGAGTTCGCCTCTGATCATCAATCTAAGAAAGTTAGAAAAGGGAAAACAGAGTATTTGTTCAACAGCAGTATTGAAACAAACAAGAGGGGGGGGAAAGCCAACACTTATCTTTTGGCTAGTGAACAAGATTCAAGATCATTAAAAAGCATTCCAAAACAGAGTCACAGTAGTAAACTAAATCAAAAAGACCAAAAAACCTTCTTCGTGTTCTCAACATTTTGCCCCTTGTGTAATAATTGAAAGACAATGGGATTTCCAGCTTCAGGTAAGAAGCTTAAATGTTGTAATCCATACTTAGCAGAGCTAAAAAGAAAACACAGTAATTCAGACTTTGCTGGACTAAGACTTAACTTCTAATTTGTTTTCAAATCAGAATATTAGGTCAATCTACCAAGACATAATCTTCAACTGAATCTACAATTTGACTAGAATTGAACAAGCCTGAGCAAGCTCAGATCTGCCTGGAAACTGAATAGGAGACTAACCAGGAAACCCCAGAACTAGTTTGGGAGTCAAAAACACATAGTGGAAAAGCTAACTACTTCTATGAAAATTGCAGGATTGTCTATGTACCCGTTAAGAACTGAATTCAATCTGAGAAAATAATGATCTTATCAAATATTAACAGCTTTTATCGTTTGGTATTTGTAAGCCACCAAGAGTGTATAAAAGTGGATGGCTATAAAAATAGTAACAAAAATAACAACACAATATTCTCTATTAGCTACCTTGAATTTCTTTCTTTTCTCTACTTCCTCCTTTAAACAGGCCTCATAGTTTGCAATTTCAGCCTCCACACACTTAAGCAATGCCAGGAGCTCCTGTCAAAACAAAACAGTAGCAGTATAAGCAGAATGGCTCACTAATGCTAATGGCACAGCAGTACCTCATAATCCGCTTAAAGCACTAGCAAAATCTCAGTATAACTTTATTCTAAGAGTAGACCCCCCTCTAACTAATCTATTTTTTTAAAAAATAAAAAGCTTCTACAATCCCAAAACACCCAACAGGGAACAACCAGAGTGTCAATAAAGTAACACAACTTGGTAAATTAAAGGAGAAAAAAGTCATTGTAAACTATCTTGACGTAAGCATAAATTAAATAGTGCCTAAAAATTCTTACAGCAAAAGTAAACACTTATCTTGATGCTATTTCAAATTTTCTATTGGCACTTTTCTCAGTATTCATGTCACTAGAGTAATAGGTCTTAGAGAGAAAAACACTATGTCAAGAACAGCATTTTCTTCATTCTTAATTTTTGTTTAAAGAGCTATCACTATAATTTATTTGTTTTTTTATTTATTTATTGAATTTATATTGCCGCCAATTTGCCCATGGCGACTCAATTTGCCATAGTTGTGGTTCCTTGCTACTGGGCTTTGTCACTCTTAATAATAACGACCTTTTGTTATGATATTGTTTTGGAAAAGATGCCTAGTCAACTGCATTCAGAATCTTTTCTGAATAGGGGTAGCATCAGAACATCGAGTTAGCAGGAGCTGCGCAAGCCCCTCTATGCAAAAGCATAAAGACATCTGGACTTCCCTTCTCTCTCTTCTCTCACTCAAGCACCGAACCCAGAGGAGAGGCAACTGTTGTTTAAAAACATCTATAGTAGCTACAATGATGTTTTACGATGAAGTGACCAGACTGGTAAGTGATGACTTTGTCCCTCTGCCCAAAGAGTCTCTTTTCCATGCATTTTCTATGAAGTTCAGATAAGACTCAAGAAAAAGCAGATTCCTGTCAAGTTTATTGTCACATATTTATGAGCAAGGTCCAGCCAATGCAACCAAATCTAAGCAAATAGCACCCAAAAGTACTTTCGGCCATCACAGAATTGCTTTAGGTCAAAAGTAACTTACTTTAGGAACATATTTTTCCCCAGCAGGGGGATCAGTAGACCGGCCAATTCCAGCCTTCTCCTTGCTGTCACGAGGCTCAATAGAGTCCGCTGCTTCCGCTTTTACAATAATCTGAACCTCTTCATTTGATTTGCTAGACTGAGGAGAGTTTTTTGCACCCTCTGGAAAACAAAAAGAAGAATTATTAAACACAATGTTATCTTCTTTTACATTCTGAGTACTGTGGAGGAATAAATAATGGTATTTTCTTTCTAAGCCGAACAATGCATGTTCTTAGCCCAGGAGCCCATAACAAAAACATTTCATTTATAAACCAGTGTTGGAAAAGTAGGTAACTCAACAGAGAAGGAGCTCCCATTCAGAGCACACACAGAATTTTTCTGTCAGGATTGTTCATAATTATGTGCCTTCTACATTATTCACAAAAACTCAGAGGCAAGGGGAATTTTCTCCAATGAGTTTATTCGTTGAATTCCCATCCATTGTATGGTGTATAAATCTACTTTGAAAAGCACTTGGAAGCAGAATGAAAAATGGTCCTAAGTAGTTATCTTACCAACTAGTGATGCATGATTTAGTCCACAAATACAACAATTTTTTTTGAACCTTTGGACATGTTTGGAATATTGCGAATAGGCAATAAATGCATTCACAAAATGTCTGTCCAAGAAACTTGCCTATACATTAATAATGATTGAAATATAGTTGGGCAATCACTCGCCAGAAATTGAGCAAGTCATCCAGAACGCCATTACCCTAGTTGAGTCCTTTACTAGGCCCAAAGACAGTGCAACAAATCAATATGATGCTCATCTTACCTACTGTCCTTTTTTTGTTACAAGCCCTTTTGAGTACAAACAGCACTGACCTTCGTTGCCTTAAGTGCTAATATGTTTAAAGTTGTAAATTAGGAGGTACCAAAAAATAACCTGGAATCCAAATTTAAAAGCCCTTCCACATTCAATTTCTTACTGTTCATCCTGCTAATCACCAGAGTCCTCCAAACAGACCCCCACAACTGCCCAGCAAGCAAAGAAGAGGACCCACATAAGAGTAAGAAAATAGTTAACTGTCGTTTTCTGTTGGAACCATACCTGTGACAGTAAGAGGGCAGAAAACTCCCTCCTCTGTGAGGTGCAGCAAACCCGTACTGATGATGGGACCCAAATCTCTCACAGCCCGATTGTAGCGTATACAGTCTACACGGAGCAGGCTGTCTTCCTCCCCAAACAGCACCTTGGAGATATGAGAAGTGACAGGACTGGAAGGGCGAGTGGGATTGGCTGATCGGATGGGGGAGCGAAGAGGGGAATTGAAGGCACTCCCGATCTCTGAGGCAGTGTCCGTGCTTTCATTGCTGGGTGTGGGAGATGGTTGAGAGTGGGCAACAACAGCTACTGCTGTGCCTCCACTGCTAGTCTTAATAGACAAGGGAATGGAGAGGTCCTTCTGAGTTTCTTTCAGCTTTTCCGCAAGGACATTGATGGTGTTGGGCTGCAGCATAGACAGCTGGGCGTCTCCGCTGCCCATCAGGTGCTCCTGTTTCACCAGGCCCTTCCTCTTGTAACTGTCCAAAGCCAGAGAGAGTGGGGGAAATATTAATCTGTGGAGGTTATACTTAGCAGTAGCAATCAAAATTATGTTTTTATATATCAATCTCAATTTTAATAAGGTAAAATAAATATTATATAGCATTAAGATATGTTATTGTAGCATCACAATATTTACACAATTATATCTCTGTGATTTCATTTATATGTTTTTGTAATTACCACTTTGCTAAAATAGTCTCTTTTTTCTAATATCTGAAGATCAAACATCCCATTATGAAAACAGTCCACAGATGTCATTCATTGACCCCAATTTGTACATCTATTGCCATTTCTCTTTCCAGCTATATATCAAACTCTTGTAGATTTTTTTTAAAAAAACCACGCAACTGTAATTTTCACATTTTCCAGATTAGACAACGGACAGTTCCTTGCTTCTACTACATATAATAGCTCTCTAAACTGATGATTTACGAATAGGATGGACCTACCCACATAAACTTTGTTCCATATTAACACTCCTCTCTTTCCACAAAGACATTGGGCCTCATCTCAAAGCTAAGGTGCAAAACACCTTTCTTTCTCATGCAGCCCTACGTAGTACAACTATAAATGCTGGAATATTTTTCAAGAACTGGAAGTGGAGAACTCTCAAATTTGACCCAGGTAAAACGGCAGACTGAGTAACCACTGAACACCATCAGACCATACCTGATGGCAGGATTGGTATTACACACTTCCTCATCCTCGTCATCATCATAGTCATCCTCATCATCAGAGTATTGCTGGTGCTGTGGGACTGAGACTCGGCTTCGGCCCACTCCTGCTGCAAGGTCCTCTTCCTCCTGAAATACGGTCATCCAGATGGCTTCAGATAAGGCTAGTATCTAAGAAGATCTCTGATCCTCCAAAGACCATATTTAAAAACAAAAGTACTTAAGAAATAACTGTTTCTCCTGCTCAAAGGATACATGGCACTCACTCGTAAGTCTGAATTAGAGAAAGAAAACAACGATGCACACTATGAAAATCCCTTCCAGACAGTACACAGAGTAAACTATCTAAAATAGTTTTAAGTCTCTTATTTGCTAAGTAGAAAGGGTGTAAAGCAGAGGTCTCATTCTCGCGGCCCGCGGGCCAATTGCGGCCCGCAGGACGATATCCTGTGGTCCCCATTGTGATATGAAAGTATAATATTAGTGCGTTCTCCATGCGTCGCTAGCTGGCTAAACACTTCTATGTGCGGCCCAGCCTCACCCAGACTCTGCCTCCAGCGGCCCCCAGGTAAATTGTGTTTGAGACCCCTGGTGTAAAGCAATGTGGGGTTTTGTACATGTCTATTATCTCTATCATGCACTTTTTTGTATGAGAAGTGAAATATTATTAAGGGAGGGGAAATCCGGTTCCCTTTTGAAAAATACCATTTTTGTACAATATCCTAGGAAGTTTCTTGACAGTGGACTTTCCTTTAAACAAATAGCGGTCAAGTTGATTTTTATTCAACTTAAGAAGGATTATACATTGAATAGCATATGCAAAATAGTAGTTATTCCTTCAAGTATTTTCTTTACTGGAAAAGTGTTCAAATATTCTGCATTCATGAAAGAAGCAGAAAGGCGAGATGACTACATTTAATTGCTTCTGCATGGAAACACAAGATGCACTGGTTTGCGTGGCATAAAAGAATAGTGCTAATGAAAATTCATTTTCAATTTTATTATAAAAATATTCTGTGTGTGAGATTTTGAAACAACTAAATTCCAAACCATCATTAACATCTAGGGGGGGGGGGGGGGGGGGGGGGGGGGGGGGGGGGGGGGGGGGGGGGGGGGGGGGGGGGGGGGGGGGGGGGGGGGGGGGGGGGGGGGGGGGGGGGGGGGGGGGGGGGGGGGGGGGGGGGGGGGGGGGGGGGGGGGGGGGGGAAAAGGGGGGGGGGGGGGGGGGGGGGGGGGAAAAATTTTTGGGGGGGGGGGGGTGGGGGTTTTTTGGGGTTCTTTTCATCCGCAGAAGAAAGGTGAACATGAGAGTCTTTCAAAGGTTATAGTTCTTTGTAACAAACAAACAAAAAATACACTGCAAGACTTAAGTCAACCATTATACTCACTAAATCCCTAGTATTTGTCAAAAACACAAAACAGAGATGAAAATTTCATCCCACCAACACCAGGGGTTCCGAGAGCCACAATATTGGTGCTTACTGGTTATACTTTTTGCAATGATTCAGAGGGACTTAACAAAATCTAGTACATTCTCATAAACACCTCTGGAAAGAAGATATTAAAAACTCAAGGTTAAACATTCCAATGATGGTAATTTACAAATGAAGACAAGATTTAAAAATGCATAGGCATTGCTAACCAAAAATTCATCAAATAAAACTCAAAATTATGAAATTCTAATGTTAGATGTTTTCAATGCTTTAATATTTTAATTCTTTTATACTGCAGTTTTTACGATGTTCTAAGCCACCAAGAGTCATTTGACAGTGAAGCAGGTAGCATGTAAATTTAATAAACATAGGTGAATAGAAATTCAACATACATGTATTTAAGTATTCCATACTGCTAGGTAAAAAAAAAAAATGATTCCCAGCTATTTAATGATAAAAACATCCAAGGCAAAAACAGAATAAAATAAGAATTCTTACCCAACAAGTGCAACTATCTGCTCTGATAAGAAAGAGTCTGATAAGCTCAGTTTATATTGAGTGTGGCATATAGTGCAGAAAAGATAACATGTTGTCCAAAATCCCACCTGCATAGGTGACTTGGCATAGTTGTGGTTATCCAAGAAAGCCGGCAGCCTTTGCACGATGGGGTTGGGAGCTGACAGGGCCCCATTTATGCTGCTCACATGTGGTTTAGTGCTCAGCTTTGCCTTGCTTGGAGGGCTCTGGGTTGAGACAGGCAAGTCCTGGGCTTTAGAATCCTCAGTACCCTCTGCAAAATGCACATGCATTAACTTTCAAGCTGCATATTTTCAGGCAGTATATTTGGGATACTTCCATCTTCACCCTAACCATTTTCTAAATCTCCATACCTTCACCCAAAGGAATAAATGTCTCACTTGTCTAGAGCTGCCTAACTATTAGAATCCTGGTTGCATTAAGTTCAAGGCCACAATGACTTTCTTTGAGAAGTCAAGCTTAGAATAGATTACACTGACAAAACTGTTCCCTTATAATCAACTTTGGGATGCAAAAACCTTATTCCGGGATCATACCTTGCTCAAATAAAATTCTACATTCCTAGCAGCTCTGGTTTGTTTGTTTTTTTAAAATATTCAGTGCTCCATACCTGCTTGGGAGCTCTCTGGAATTAACTGTGTTCTTCCTGCTTCCAGTGGGGTGGAGCTCTTGCTGTTAGCTGACCTGGGCTCCTCAGAAGTCTGGAGCTCTTGAGATTTCTGGGTATGTACCAGTTCCGGTTGAGTCACTCGGATGAGCTTACGTAGAAAAATAGAGTAATAAAATTCACAAAAGAACAGAAAAATGAAAATGATCATGCTTCCTATATATCAATACAGCTTCCAATGATACACTCATTATATATGGGAAAAGAGTCTGAGATTATGATTAAATGTGCAGGTTGCCAAATCCTTAGAGACTAAGAGCAACTTACAAAAATAAAAAAGTAATAAAATATTCCCTGTAAAATGCTATTTCTCCACTATCTCACAATACAAAATAATATGAATAGAACACTCCACAAATAAATAGGAATTATAAAAATTAACTAATGGCAAATAGCCACTTCCAAAGTAATTTTCATAAACCATCAGTGTGTCTGGACAAAAAGCAGTTTTAGTACACTGAAGATTTTGACTCATATTATTTCAAACAGTTCTGATTTCAAAGGCAAGTACAAAATAACCCACCCACCTAGCATAAGCCTCTTCCATGTTCATACCCACTTCTAATATTTGGGCTTCCTTCTTGTTAATATATGTTTCTAGATCATAGGCCATTTATGATTAAAAGCAAGCAATGGTATTGAGGCATAATCTAAGTATCATTGAAAGGAGGAGGAGGAGGGGGGAGGAGGAGGAGGAGGAGGAGGAGGAGGAGGAGGAACTAGGAGGAGGAGGAGACAACTAGAGTTACCATGGTGAAAAAAAAAATACAATGAAAAAAGATTTTTTTTAAAGTATCAACTCGATTAGCAGACATGGTCTGTGAGCTTCTTTCAGTTTCTTTCTGGAAAAGTTATTCAGCACTCAGAACTCTGCTCTGCTTGGTGATCCTCAACCTTGAACCAATTGTTGTCTCTTTCAAAAGCTAGATGTAATCAGAAAAGATATGTGACTTTTAATCTTATCTTCTCTTTATCTCCTTCTTACCTGCTGTAAAGCTTCCAGTACAGTTTGCCGGTTCACCTTTAAGATGTGTAGCTTAGATTCGTACTTCATTCTCCTGTCAGGTACCACAGCCATCAAGTTAAAGCGGATGTCATGATATGGTTCCCTGTGAGAAATAACAGTGGGTATTAAGCATTCCAATCCTAAGTAATTATGGCAAAATCTCTTCTGTCACTTTCATGTCAACCTAACTATCACAGTCGGTGGCATATATAAATATGCTTGATTTTCAATTCTTGTGCAAGCACTGCAGAACTTTTCAGAAACCGAAAGAGGATTTCTATTCAGTAAACACCCAAACACTACATCACTTCTCAAATACTCCTCTCAAATTTTAACATAAATCTAAAATGCATTTATTTGTTCATTCACCCTGCTGTAGCAAGTCCAATCCTCTCCATGATAACTCTCCTGGCTTTGTCTGTCCATTCCTCATCTTCTGCCCAGGGCCCTGGAAAAAGGAAATAAAAGAAAAGGCAAATATAGAAATATACAGAGCAAATGTTTCTACTAATAGAACAATTTGTTAAACTGACTTGCATACTGTGCAATAGGTTCTTCCTTGTTATCTGGCTATTGATCTGAGATACACAGTGCTTTAAAGACAATTAATAAAAGAAAACTAAATAAAAAAATAAATAAAAGGTGTGCGGGTGGCTGAGTGGTTAAGACACTGAGCTTGTCGATCAGAAAGGTCAGCAGTACGGCGGTTCGAATCCCTAGCACTGTGTAACCGAGCTCCCATTACTTGTCCCAGCTTCTGCCAACCTAGCAGTTCGAAAGCATATAAAAATGCAAGTAGAAAAATAGGGACCACTTTGGGGGGAAGGTAACAGCGTTCCGTGTGCCTTCGGCGTTTAGTCATGCCAGCCACATGACGACAGAGACATCTTCGGACAGCGCTGGCTCTTCGGCTTTGTAACGGAGATGAGCACTGCCCCCCAGAGCCAGAAACAACTAGCATGTATGTGCGAGGGGAACCATTGCCTTTACCTATGCAGTGCTTTAAAGACAATTAACAAAAAAAAACCTAAATCCTGAAGGAAATTATTTCAAGCTAACTCACACAATGAGTTACCAAACTGAAAATATATTTATACAAAATATATTTGTATAAAATATCTAAAAATTCAAATACAAACATCTTGTTCTTACATGATTTTAGCAATAATTCTATTGATATTAATCTGCATTTAAACCGCTTATTGTTTTTCTTTTAAACATTACTGTCCACCTTATGCTTCTGAGAGCAGAAAATTCAAATAAATAAATTCAAATTACAAAACAAAATATTAATCTGCATTCCAGCCCTGTGCTCTCTAATGCTACAGACAAGGTCAAAAGAATTGTAATCTTTCCACTCTAATGCAAACAAAGCCCAATATATGTTACAGAACATTACCTAAGAATAGAATAATTACAATTCACTCTCCTCCACTATCTAAACTATTCCATATCTATTTTCCCAAATCATTATGTTCATCAGTTGGGATATTGCTATATTTCAGTTGTGTGCAAAATGTTTCAAAACAAACCACCTCAAATTCAATTTGAATGCAAAATGGACAATTTTAGCAACTTCAAAAGTATTGCAAGCTTGAAGCAGCCTTGGTATTAACTACAAAATACTTCTGAGGATCAAATTAGCCTATTTTGGACTCAAACCAACTGCCTCACACTCCATTTTTTAAATTCAAATGGTTAAAATCTTGGCACAACTTTATTGTACTCTTTGTAGCAAACTACTGATGACCCCAATTTGATTCCAGAACAAAATGAGAGAGACAGCGCCCCTTGTAAGCTAAATCAAGGCAGCAAGGTTCCTTACCATGATCAATGGGGTAAACTTTTAGGCCATCCAGTTCAAAGAGCCGCCCTTTAATGGGAACATAGCTGACAAAATGAAAGGCCTCCATGGTCCGTACAGCACTAATTCCATTCTGTTTTTCTGGTAAATGTCGGGGTTCTGGTCTGATTCAAAAAGACAAGAAATCTATGTAGACGTAGTTTAGTCTATATTGTAGCAAACACATATTCTGCCCTCATCCAACTTACCTAGCATGGCTGTTATGGGCCTTGGCCAATTCTGGAGCGTTCCCAATGGCATAGCCTTTGCTCTGGGAGGTTGGAAGAAAAAAATAAAATGATGGGAAACTCTGTAAGATCACATACAGCCTTTTTTGTAGACCTAAATAGGTGCTCTATCCCAATTGTCTTACTCTATTTGACAGGGAACAAAAGCCTTCAAATTAATTTGAGTCATATCACGTGGCCATGAGGATTGCTGTCTTGGGGTTAAGTAAGGGTGATTTTAAAACAATTTTTTGTACATTTTTATTTAGGAAAAATTGAACCAATTCTCTGCAATATCACTTATGCCAATATTATTTGCATTTCTCCAAGCAAGTTACTAGCCTCATTTCAGAATTCTGAACTTTAATGCACCAAATTCTTTTTCAAGAGCAATACTGACAAAGTGAGGTCTACAAAAATAATTACTTAAAGCCAACTTTCCTTAATTTGGTGCCCTTTCAATGTGCTATAAGATCCAGAATTGCCACCCAATAAGGCACGCACACACACACACTCATTCATTCTCTTTCTTTCTTTCTTTCTTTCTTCTTTCTTTCTTTCTCTCTCTCTCTCCCTCCCTCCCCCCCTCCCCCCAACTTGTTCTCCCTTCATACCTCTGGACTAAAACCTTTGGTGAATTCTTTCATTCGGCTCAGCGTTGGTCCCAGATCCACACTGTTACAATTCAGGAGTACACTTAACAGTGCATGTGTGGCACAAGAATTGGGAATCAGCTACAAAGCAAAAGAACATTTAAATGAAATTTGAAATTATGGCAATCCGTCAGAATAGCCTATCTATACAAAAACCATATTTACATTCTTGTTCTCTTGTGTATAGACTGGCCTTCTTGTGGCGCCCTCCAGGCAATGTGATTTTGTCATGGCTAAGTAGTCTACACATTCTGGCTGCTGGCCCTCACAAGGATCTTCCAGCAAGAAGCAGCAGAACAAGTACCAAAAATAAAAACAACAGATAATGCTGTCTTCTATTAAACCACAAAATAAGTAAATTCTTCAAAGCTTCCAAAATGTGCAATTTATTAATGTATATAATATTCTATCAACACATTTTCTCTGAGTGGATATGATAATAAAAGTAAAACCAACGAAGTATTACATATATTATATATAAAACAAAAGCATATTACACATTATATGGAAAACATCTTTAAATTCAATTCCCCAGTTATAAAGTCTTCCCCTTTCAGAGAGTAGGATTCTTAAGAGCGTAAGAGAAGCCGTCTAGCAAAATTTCTTTCTTCAGATCAGTTTACCTGGTGAGCAAAGAACATGTTGTTGACAATGTCATCATCAATCACTGATGTCTCATCTACCAAAGTAGAAACTTTCCGCCGGGACCGACGCTCTTCAATCCATTTGAAAAGGAAGATAAATCCATAGACAGGCCTGAAAAAAACAATTTTGCAATATGCAATCCATCACTTTTGAAGGATAATTCTCTATTTACAAACATATTCAATATTCAATAATTCTCTAGGCAGACATTAGTCTGAGAAATTTCTGGGGTAGGCAAACTAATACATTTAGATAACTGAACTGCAACTTCTATGAGCACAAAGAGTTAGGCAAGGATTTTTAGAATTATAATCTAAAACATTTTAGTTTGTTTTCTTTTATTCAATTTAGGCATCATCCAACTCGACTGACTCTAGGTGACTGACTATAAAACAAAGACAAAATAAGAAATGAAACAGAAAAAAGAGAAAAAGAGTGTTGATGAATTTGGCCAACACTCATACATACAGACATATCCAACAGGACCTCCAACTACCTTAGCCCAACACCTAGGAGAATAGTTAGGTCTTTAAGGCTTTCCAAAATGCCCTTGTGGAAGAGCCACATAGATCTGAGGGGCAACCATATTCCAAAGGGCAGGTGCTTTGAAAGAGAAGGCATGCTTCCTGGGTCTGATGTTTAATCAAAGGGATTCCAAACACACAAACCCTGTTGGCTCCTATAGTGGACTGACATCACAGGAAATAGGTCCTACGTTATGTAGGGCTTTATAGTTTCATAACTAGCACATTGGAAGAATTCTGATGAAAATGCAATCAATGGTGGAAGAATATAAAAGGAATCTTAAGGAATTTTTTTTAGAATAATTTCAATAAGGGCACAGATATAAAAATATGTAGGGTGTCAATAAAGTCTGTATGCAAGGACAATTTATAAGCAGAACAATAAATTGAAAAAACAAAGACAAGAAAAGATGCAGAATATTTTAAGGGATATAAAGACAAAAGAGGATAAACTAATGAGATCTTTGGGGAGAAAAAATATCTTGAAACAAATTAAACTTCTGCAGCGCTAACTTTCTATAATAATGGTGAGAGGGATGGAAATAAAATTGAACTTTGCTAAACAGAGGATTTTGAGCTAGCAAATAAATCAGGTAAGTGGCTGGCTTATTGACTGAGAAAGGAAGGAAAAAAAGATATTAAAATTACAAGATGGGAAGCTATGTTGACTGATAATGTAAGTATTCAGAGAAAATGTCATCAGTTCAATTCAATCCTATGTAAAAGAGAAGAAATTTCATTGATGAGGACAGATGACTAAAGAAACAAAATCTACCAATATAACAGATAGACACAAATAATGAATGAACCAATAACAATAAAGGAAATGTATGATGCTAAGACAGAGCTCTTAGCCCAGATGGAATATCAGTGCCCTATTATAAATATTTTGAAGATACGCCTTTATTATTTTTACAAGAAATAAAAGAGAAAGAGAGAAAGAAATGAATCTATTTTGGATAATGGAAAGATATTAGATAGTTGGACAGGGGCATATATCCCATATATATTCAAATGGATCAATGGGAGAGAATGTGGTTCAAAAGTTAGACATTGTCAGTGTCCTACAATTTGAAAGAAAGCTTTTTAAAAAAGATGTTCTGTTGGAATGTAACACCAAATAAATTGTATAAGATGTATAAAGATACTTCTAATTATGTTGGGAAAGTCAAAAACATATTGGAACATTTTATCATGCATGGTGGGCTTATGAAAATGTGAAAAGATACTGGATATGTATGATACATATGAGACATAAGATACATATGATGTAGAGAGTTCCAAAAATGAACTTCCAGATGACACTGGAATTTTCTTATTAGAACTTACAAATAATCAACTAGAAAAGACTCATTGACAATTATTTTTATATATGCAACTTTACCGAGGCCATTAAATGCATAAAGATGGAAGGGAATAGAAACCCCAATGGAGGAATGAATTGGGAAGATCACTGAGGTATAGAAACGGTTACAGTGATTTCTTTGATTAAGAAGGGAATTAAAACTATTTTCATAAAAGTCTGGAAACTCTTCATGGAGTCTTTGCTGAAAATAGATGAAAATGAACCAATGGTTTTGGGATTTACTGGTCTGTCCATAGGAAAAAGGGAATCATGATGTGCAACATGGGAAAGTTAAAGATGGTAATTGCTCTGCTTGTATCTGATGCAAAGAAGATAGGGAGTTGCTTCTTTAGAAATCTGTTTCGTTCCTTTTTGTTATCCTTTACTTTTACTTTTATGCTTTCACTATTTCTTTATTTTTCTACTTCTTTCATAGTGTTTAAAAATGTTTGTAAAATCATCTTTTAATAAAAACTGTCTAAAATGAATCACTGTCCAATTATTTATAACTGAAGTGCTATTTTACACTGAAGCACAAAAGATTGGAACATTTCTAGACCTGTGTGACATCATAAGTAACAATAGAATTGATTTAAGCAATTTAATCTTAAAAATGAAAACTGAATGCAAAATAAGTGTGATTCCATTCCACCATTATAAGTGTTTTAAAACAGT
This sequence comes from Notechis scutatus, assembly GCF_049901735.1. Classification (NCBI taxonomy): domain Eukaryota; kingdom Metazoa; phylum Chordata; class Lepidosauria; order Squamata; family Elapidae; genus Notechis; species Notechis scutatus. The sequence continues at coordinate 63,930,115 of NC_142010.1, forward strand.
TATTACATCTTTATTATGTCCCTTTTTGGCAATCGGTTCTGCTATGTTGCTAGACATTATATTCCAGCCTATTTCCAGAAGATTTCTGACATTTATTTGACAGAAATGGAATAATTTCCAATACATTCCAACAACATCTTCATCATTATTCATACATTTTGGACTGTGTCATTATTTCAGAAGGATACTTTTTTTCTAGTCAATATAACAGCCAAAATCTTACCCTTGGCATTTGCTCTGTAGATCATAAATTTCTTCAACTTGCACTCCCTTAACACCTATATGAACATAAACCTTGAGTCAGTATATGAAGAAAAAAAAAAGCAAGAATTGATTAATATACTACCATATGATTGTACTCACCAAAATCCTCCACTAAGAGTGTGAAGAGGCCTGCAAAAAAAAAAAAAAAAAAGGGGGGGGAGACCAGAGGAGAGGATATTATTAGGTTATTATTTAGAAAACACTAGTTACAAAAATAATTTTGGGCATATAATTCACTCTAATCAATCTACTGCAAGCACCAATGCAAAATCAAGATTAGAAATTCTACAGAACATCTTCATAAAAACATTTAAATAAGCCCTGATTCATTTCCCACTGCATAATCAAGGCCAGCTTGATAAATAACTATCTGAGGTAAAACTCAAAAAACATTTCAATGATAAAATGCTAGCTCCCCCCGCCCTCCCATTTTATCACCTGGTCCTAAAAATCAGATAATGCAAGCCCCACTTTCTTGTGAGGTACCTGGGACGAGGGTTAAAAAGCAGCCTTTTAAATGACGGACTTCAACATATAGCATATTCTCCACTTGGGGATATAAACAGCATCTATCTGACTAGAATTTCCAAAACTAGCCAAAGAAGTACTATTTCAGTGGGCATTTGGCCTGTAGGATAGCTTAATATATTTATATTTATTTATAAAATTTATTGGCCACCCATCTTATCATAAGGTAATGTGTGAGATGTTCTGACACAATACTTCACTGATATATTAAGTATTTGTTTTTATTCTGTTATTGCTCCTTTCTTTTTATCTTTTTGTTATCCCCTCAGAATCCATAAGATTGGGCTGGGCTATAATTACTGTTCAATAAATACTGAATTTTTATGAGCTGCTATATAGTGGAACAGCACACATCTTGTATCATGACAGATGCAACTCCTGTATTATCTAAGTCAGGCTACATCAATAAAGTCAACACAACCACTTGGCTGCCTTCAGTTCATGTCAGGTGACATGGAACGTCCTGATCTCAAAAACACCCTAAACATGCAGGGAAAAGGACAAAGGATGATGTATACTCTACAGTCAAGAAAATAGTAACTGAGGCTCTGCTTCATCGCCAGCATGTATGATGGGATGGGAGCTTGATGAGAATATATATAAGGAATCTTATCAGACCAAATATATGTACATATCTTCCAAACTTGAAGCTTTATTATTGTTATACTATTTATAGCACTTTGCAGAGAAGCGTGCAGGGACCTTTTCAAAGTGAATGGAAATCAGTCATTTCTAAGAAAATTATACTGATTTTAAATTTTTAAATTTTATACTATGCCATTATAATCATCTGAACCACTGCTTTGACAATTTCACTAGTTCCTGGCTTCTTTATAATTTAGTTCTCATGTATACAGGTAGTCCTTGACTTATAATTAAGCCCAAAATTTATGGTGCTAAGTGAGACAATTAAGTGAGTTTTGCCCCACTGTATGACTTTTCTTACCCCAGTTGTTAAGTGAATCAGTGCAGATGTTAAGTTAGTAATATGGTTGTTAAATGAATCTGAGTCCCACATTGACTTTGCTTATCCAAAGGTTGCAAAAGGTGACCACCTGACCATGGACACTACAACCGTCATAAATACATGCCAGTTGCCAAGTGTTCAAATTCTGATCACGTGACCAAAAGATGCTGCAATGATCGGGTGAAAACTGGTCACAAGTAACTTTTTCAGTGCTGCTGTAATTTTGAAATGTCACTAAACAAACTGTTCTAAATCAAGGACTACCTGTAGTTTTTGATCTTCAAAGATCTTCACAATTTAGAATAAGTACTAATAAATTCCTTAATTCCAGAGAGTGAAATATGGTTGTGGCCTAGGAGTTATTGTTTCAAGATGACCTAGCTGGCACCGAAACATTACTGAAGCAACATAATTTCATTTTAATTTTTAAGAGTATTTAATGTTATGTCTTTTGTGAAGTAATGATTCAGATGCACAACATCATGGTCAAATCTGATGTAGAAAAGGAGAATGACCAGAGGCATCGAGCTGTCTATTTCTACATTGCCAATATTGAATTGGCTCAAGGGGGAAAAAAAGGATTCTGCTCCATAGTCCTGAGCTTTCTTTCTGAGCCAATTCAGCATAAGTCAGGAATAAAATCACTCAACTGTACCAAATCTAAATTAGTATCCAAATCTGCCTGGCTCAGATGATGGGCCTTATATGACTCTTAGACGTTGAAAAGAAAATAAGAGGCTTTGTGTAAGACAATGGAGAAATATAATAAACATTTAAGCTTTGCCAAAGCAATAGGTAATACTCACATTATGGTATTATCGTTGTTTTTAACGATAACACAGAGCTGTTTATTTGCAACAGAGTCTTGACGAACTATCTCAACCACCATTTTCAAATAAAAAGTCAGTGCACTTACTTTGAAAATCTTATTTACATTTAACTGCATTTTAGAAACTATTTTCACTCCTGAATACTAAGCCTCTGGTTATCTTAGCCCACCTCCATTTGGCTAAAACAGACAGGTGGGCCTAAAAAAACCAAGACACCCCCTCCCACACACCCAGGAAGATACAACGAGGATAATGTACTTGGGTCAAACAGGTACCCACACCTTTCAAACACGCAATATGCCGTCCACTTAATTGCCATCCCCAATTCCCTTGGAAGGGGGACAAATCTCAACTGAATAGGCTGAGGATTCAATCGTTTGTCTGAATCACGGGCATATGTTATATACATCGTCTGGGGGAAAGCAAGGTGGGAAGCTAAGTCCACTGCACAACACCACAAGACAAGGGACCTCAATTTCCAAACAAGAACAGGGTGTCACCCTCCCCTCCCCGAAGTGGTACGTAACTTCGCAAGGAAGACGGCCCGCCCTCTCGGGGGCAGGTCGGAGGTTCCCCCCCCCCTTGCCCCCGCCCGTTGGCACGGCGGCTCCTTCCCGAAGTGGGTTCGCTGAGCCCGGAAGGCGGTAACGGTGCTGCTGGCACGCAGAGCCACGCCCTGTCGGTGGGTGCCCCGCCGCACCCACCCCCCTCGCCCCTCCCCCGGGAAGCGAGAAGGGCGCCCCCCTCCGGAGCCCAGGCCGCCGCCGCCTCCTCTTCCTCCTCCCCTCGCCCCCACCCGAGCTCGCAGGGGCGCCTTCGCTCACCGGGGTCGCTCTCCAGCTCCAGCCAGCCCTTATTCATCTTCCCCTTGGTCAGGCCTCAGCGCCATGACGGGTCCTGGGCGCCCGGAGGAGAACCATACCTCCGGGTTCCCCCGGGCACATCCGGTCCGCGCTTACAGGCCCGGCTCCCTGGCCAGCCGGGAAGGAGGAGTGACCCAAACACAGCCAGGACAGCCGGGCCGGGTAGGAGGGGGGGGGGCGGGGGTAAGGAGAGCAGGGGGAGGAGGAGGATCAATGGCAGGAGGACGGAGGCATCGGGCTGCGCGCGCAGCAACGGCGGGCCCACAAAGGGGCGGCACTTCCCCGCAAGTAGCCTCTCGGAGAAAACTTTCGCTAGCGCTGCCTCCGGATTGGTGCGGGAAAAGGAGACGGGGCGGGATCAGCAGACTGTAAATGCTAGAGTGGGCGCGCCGCTGCTGAGAACGAGTGCTTGCCCTCAATGGGTTTCCGTTGAGGTGACTTTTGTTCGTTGCGCCTGAGCTGTGTTTTATATGGCAAGCGATTCAAGGGTCTTCAAACTTGACGGCTTTTAAGACTTGTGGACTTCAACTCCCAGAATTCCTGAGCTAACATGACTGGAGAAGGAATTCTGGGAGTTGAAGTCCACAAGTCTTAAAGCTGTCAAGTTTGAAGACCCTTGGGACTCTATCTCCTTAAAGTAGTGTTTTTAAAGGCTTTTTAAGCACCGCGGCAGATTATGTGGTGTGAAAGCGACAAAGCAGGTTTCTGTTGTTATTTTGCTCCTATCACAGTACCTGACCTGGTTCACACACAGACCTATGGTTTCATACTGCAAATACAGTTATATTTAATTCCGTAGCACAAACTGTAATGAACTGACAGTTGGGACTCCAGATTGCCAGCAACATTTTAGATGACCGTTTGAAAATTTGTTTCTTTGATGGTAATGCAACTCGCAAAGACTTCTGATTTCATGCCACAAGCCAAACTGAACTAGCTCAATCTTTGGATTAATGTAAACAAATGCTTTTTCAAGTGACACAAGACTTGTTAGAATAAAACAGTTACAAATCTATAATTATCTAGTACATTGTTTGTGCATCTCTACATATTTCTGTTTGCCTGTGTGTGTATCTAATACATTTACGTGTATTAACTTTTTTACACTTTCTGTACTTTTGTAAAACGAGTCCCATATTTCCATACACACATATACACATACATACAAGCTCTACAATAGGCAAACCATTCATAGGTAGAATGGTCTTCAATCCAGAATTTCATATTTCACAACAGGCATGCTTGATTTTTTTATTATTATTTATTTCCTGTGTTTATTATTTCTACAGATAACTCAAGGCGACAAACATATCCAGCGCATCTTCCTCCTTATATTTTCCCCATAACTATAGTCCTGTGAGGTGGCACACCTTTAATAGCTAACATTGGACTAGAGCTCCAGAGTCTGAAAATCAAATCCACCCTAGTTAATTGGCAATTGCATTTTCTATAAAGATATCTCGGAACTGAAGAAGCCCATTAAAAAATTTAAAAAATATTTCTGAAAATATTTTCCAGATTTTTGATGTATTTGAGGATACATTTCAGAATATAAATTAATATTCATTTTGAGAGCAAATATATTTTACCAAAGGGTAGCATTTAATGGCGCCCATCTACAGGTAGTCCTCGACCTATGACCAATTTTGAGCACTGCTAAGCAAGACAGTTGTTAAATGAGTTTTGCCCCATTTGATGTCCTTTCTTGTGATAAATTTTGTACTAAAGGAAATTTTCTCTACAGAACATATTGTACAATATTTGGAAATGAAATCCTTAGAAAACGTATTTTATTCCATATTGCTTGCCTTGAATGAGACTCCAAATTGAACAAGGTGGAATCTAGTGTCAACACTTTATTGGAGAAGTAGCTGCAATTAATAGGCCATGATTTAATTAATTTCTCTTCAAGGAAAGGCAGGAAACAAAAAAAAGAAACCATTTACAAAATGGGGCAGACCGCAAAGTGACAAGAAAAAGAAAACGCGAGGAACAGTTTTTTCATTCTGGAAGACCAGTCAACCATATATAATGAATATATTTATTCATTATATTTATATGGCCATCTGCTCACTATCAAGTGACTCAATGTGTCATATAACAAAATTAAAAAACAATATATACAAATCAATATTAATGTTATTAATATTAAAAACTTCAAAATTGCAAAAAGCTCAAAACTAAGAATTAAAACCATTATGTCAAGAGAAAGTGTTAATTACACTGGACCAATATCAATATTTCACCTGTTATCTGGGATCTCCAGGCCTGATGACACAACTGAGTCTTGAGTGACTTGACTGGCTGGAGAGTTAAGTATTGATGGCTCGCTGCTGGGAAGATAGTGTGCAGTGGGTAATATTAAGACAGTCGGCTGGGTGGAATGTCTCCCCAGCTAGTATAGGAAACAGCGTTAGAACTATAGCCATTTCATAAAATTTGTGCACAAACACACACAAACATTCCCTATTCTATATCAATTTCTGGAAGGCAACCAAACATTTTTGCTCTAATTTATGACCAGCATGTCTATCTTGATGCTGAATTGTTTTTAAAGAGGAAGTAGAAGAAGGTAGCAATCACTCTCTACAGGAGCATATGGGGCTAGCACTGGCAGATGTTCTTTGAAAGAACATTTTTAACAGATGAAGGAAGAATGAAAAACAAAAACATAATGATCATTCCACACCAGCTGTCTGGATCTGTGGATTTTAGCACACTATTTCTTGTGCTTTTGAGCAGGGGAGAATAATATTTTTTCTGATGTAGTTAGGAGTTTTAGCTGGATGGTGGCTGCACAGGAAAGTGGTATCTATACACGGGTCTAATGCAGTATCTCTTTGAACCCATTCAAAATGCACAAGAGGAAAATGTAACAGGTTTGATAAAGATCCATAGCTATGAAGGTTGAGGAAAAGTTGAATATGAACCCAAGCATAATTAAGACAGCTGGCATGGCATTCTAACATCAATATTCAGGACAAAAACAGAGAATATATATAGCCATAGTTCAAGCCCTCTCAGCTTTGCAGTTACATAGTGCCATGCTATGTTCTTTACAGACCCTACATCCATGATGCCGAACTTATGCCACACATGCCGGAAGTGGCACCCAGAGCCATCTCTAAATTTCATCATACTAAATTTCTGGAATTTCTCTGAGGGATTGAGAATAAGGAACAGCATTTTTCAGTAATTCTCCTCCTCCTTCCAGGACTGGTTCTAGTTGCTAGTAGTGGGAGAAGAACAGCTGGTTTTTTTTTAAACCTAGTGTTTAGTTTCTGCATGAAGTCCCTGAACAAAAGTATTCAGGGACACAGTGTCAAGTATCATCATAAGCTAATGAAACTCAGCTGTACAACGTTACCATGGGCAGAATAGGATATGTAGTCAAAGTGCTGTCTGAGGGCCACGAGGTTTTTAATGTTTGGATGGGGAAGAACAGACTCAGGCTCAATTCCAGCGCCACTGAGTAGCTTTGGGTTTTTGCCAGGTATATTTCACTGTTGGTTCTGAATAGGATCCACTTGTTTGGAATATTTCACAATCTGATGGTTCTCTTGAATTCCCAACTCTGCTCAAAGATCAGGTAGCAATGGTAGCTAAGAAGACCTTTCCACAACTTCATATTGCATACCGGTTATAACTATTCCAGAATCAGAAAGCCCTATTCACAATCACTCATGCCTTGATTACCTCTCAATTAGATTATGCATGGCAATGTGTTTTGCATAGGGAAACTATTGAAGAAGCCCTGGTCTATAACTGATTGAGACTGTCACGGCTTAAGGAATTATAGGTGCTTTCTCTTTCACCCATTTAACACCACTACTTTAAGAGTTGCACTGGTTACCAATGAACTTCCATGTTCAAGTAGTCTTTGACTTACAACTGCAATTGTGACCAGAACCATTACTAAGTGAAATAGTTTTTAAGTGAATTGCACTCAATTTTATAACTTTTTTTTTTTGCCATGGTGGCTAAAGGAATCATTGTGGTTTTTAATTGAATCATGTTGTTGTTAAGCAACTTCAATTTCCCTAACTGACTTTGCTTGTTGGAAGCCAGTTGGGAAGGTCCGAAATAGTGATCACATAGCCTTGGAATGCTGCAACCATCATAAATGCATGTTGATTGCCAAGCACCTGAATTTTGATCATTTGACCACAGGGATGCTGTTATGGTCATAAGTGCGAGGACTGGTTGTACGTCACTTTTTGAGCAGTTGCTAACCAAATGATTGTAAGTCAAGGACTACCTGTACAATTAAAGCTGCTGAATGTTACTTTTAAGGTTCTAAATTATAAGAGACTTCAGCATTTGCTACAACTGGTTTGTTCCTAATTATTGGAGTAGACAGAGCGTCTGTTAATCACAATAGCAGTATCAAGAAACGCCACATGATGGCACTCCTATCAATATTTATGTCAAGCATCCAAGCACTGAAGTGTTCTAATGCCTTTGCTGTTTAACAAGTTGTGCTCTAAGATTACTTGTCAAAAAGATGCTTTGGTTCATAAGTCAAATTCCAAATGCATATAAGAACCATGCATTTAAAACAGAAAAGTGTTCACTTTGGTTTTTTTAGCAGAACTAAATTTCCAAAGATTATGTAGACACATTCATGTAGGTTACTTAGCAACCAAACTGAAGTAGATTGCCATTCCTTTTTCAGGGATGTTTTTTTAAAAGTCTAAAGGGGATGAAAGAGGATGAAATTTCCTGATGTTTTCCTATCCAATTATTAGGCCAAATAGGTTTTTCAAGATGACCCAATGCCAGGTCCTGCCAATAAGCTTCATAAAATTCCACAGTGAAGAAGGCATTACTCTTATCATTTATCAAGCAATTTCGGATGATTCCCAAATGAAGCCAACTTCATGCTCCAGAAAATAGCTCCCCTGTCACTGATATCTATCCAAAACATTTCAATCTGCTTGTGAGCAGGTATAGGGCCCTGGATCATTTGACTGTTTTTTCTAGCCACAAATGCAGTGAGCAATCTCAACTGTACAATAGAAAATGACATCCCCCAGCCCCCAGTTTGATAAGCATTGTGTTCAGTGGATCCAAGTCAAATCCAGTTCACCCAAATGCAATCTCTTAAACTATTTTATATGAGTTTATAGACTTTTGTGTTTCTCTCTCCTGACATTAGGTGGATTGAAATGAGTATGTTTTAAAGAATGAGTCATTATCTGTAAAAACCTTGAAATCAAATCTTAATTCATAGGACTGTCTCTTTCAGCTTCTGTAGAAAAAGCTGTCTTTTACGTTGCAGCAAATTAGAAGAATTGAACTTTGGTATTGGAGAAAATTCCTGAGAATATGGAGGATAGCCAATTAAAACCCAACAAATGGAATATCAAACAAATCAATCTAGAGCTCGAGGCACAAATGACCAGGCTCAAATTAACTTACTCTGGAGACACTCTGCTTAGACCTATAGCTCTCTAGAGAAGGTTATAATGCTGGCAAAAGGAAAAGAAAAGAGAAGAGGGGATAAACAGCAGCAAGGCAGAAGCAGTCAGTGGTGATGGATGCACTGTTGAAAGACTTGAATGATGTGGTGAAAAACAGATTATCATGGAGAAATCTATGTAAAGTCAACCCCAATTTGATGGCACCTCATCAATCAATCAGATTAGAAGTATGCAAGTGAGGGCCAGTCTACCACAGCATACCAAGTTAAAAACGATACTCCTTAAATAAAAGCAAGTGTTATGCCCCAATTCTAGCCATGTTGTGGAAAATTAAAATAAGGAGCTGCTTTTCTCTCTCTTTCTGCCCATCATAATACTGAAATCTGGAATCAACCAGTCAAGCACAATGGAATGATGATTCAATACAGTAAAAGGAATGTGCTTCAAATCACATGTAAATAAACTTTGGAACTTAGTACCATAGGATAGTGATGGCCACCAACTTGGATAGCTTTAAAATTAGATTAGAGAAATAAGAAAGATACAGGGTACGAAGTGCAGCCAGTTATTAGGCTTATGCAAAACATTGGGAGGGATGCTTCATGAACTCAGAGCTTCAACATCCTAGCAGAAATGTCTTCCATACATGCATGGATATATTAAAAATAATCCAGAAAAGCCCCAAAGCAGCTGTATCAAAAACATTGCAAGACACAGCCCCCTTAGTCATCTGGGCAGCAGATCCAGAGTATTGCCCTGTTGAAGTTACCCTCCCAATAGTTTATACAGCACTATTACTGTAGTTAGAAAGGGGCTGCCTGTTGGTCCTATAAAAGTACATTACATTCATACCTATTAGGAAAAATAATAGTGGTAGCAATCAGATTTATATTCCCTTGGCATTAAGAAGCTCAGGGGTGGTATATGTAGCATTTCTTCATCCAGGTTTTCACCACATAAAAAATAACTCAGGGGGATAGGTGGAGCTAAAGGCTAGTAAGGTTTATCATCAAGGGCTGACTTGAACTCAGATCTCCTTACTCCTAATCCAACATTAAATCACAAACAGGAAAGAGTCTGCCTTTGAATACCAATTACTGTGAAACATAAGCAGGAAAAGGGAAGTGTGCTAATATTCTGAGTGGCTAGCACCATGATGGCGAACCTATGGCACGCATGCCGGAAGTGACACCCAGAGCCATCTCTCCGGGCACGCCAGCCATCACCCATTGCTCTTCCGGGTTCCAGCACGTGCTTGTGTGCTGGCCAGCTGGTCTTCACGTGTGCATGCGTGCCAGAAACCGGAAGACTGGGTGGCTGGTGCACATGCGTGTGCCGGAAACCAGAGGCACAGCTCTTCCACTTTCCAGTGCTCCCCTGTACGTGCATGTTCCTGTTTTAGCACTTGGTGCTGAAAAAATTCGCCAACACTGGGCTAGCAACTATGGGAATACTGTGTTCCTAACTTCACTCAATATAAAAGTATATTATATAATCTCTGTGTGTGCGTGTGTGTGTGTGTGTTCATGCAATGATTTATTCAGGAAGCTTAGAGTAGTGTACCTAAAACTGTTTCCTCTTCTCTATCCTATTGTTATACTGTGTGATTGTTACTTCTATCTAAGCTATAAGCAGCCTTCTTGTTCTGACACAAAGGGCTAAATAATGGTATCTGATTAAACTAAGAAGGAAATTAAACATTTGGTAATGCTTAAGCAGGGGCAGTCTCTCTGCATATCTCCCATTGAATCAGCTAGTCTGACAGTAAATCTGAACCGATTGTACAATTGATTTATTGTAACTGCGTCATAAGCAATTTCCCCTCGATCTTTATTACAGATATCCATTACATCTTCCTAATGCCATTAAGTGAATCTTTCCACACATATAAAGTCATTACTTGTGTAATTGGTACCATTTGGACAGCGTATCAAGAATTGCGCACATTATTGTGAAATAAATAAGCAGTTGCTTAGCCTGTGGGAGGAACGCTAGCCCTAACCATCGCTTCTTGGCACTGGCACCCTGCAATGATCTCTCTTTCTGAATGAGCAGAAGCCTCACTTGGGGCTAACAGCTGCCAGAGTTATGCTGAACCAATCTTTTCAATGAAGCAGCTGCTTAAGGAAGTCCCCAGGGGAGGACTGAAAAGCCAGATGCAATCAACCCTTAACAAGAAACGTATACAGGGAAACGTGGGACAAACCAGCATGGAGGCCACCATAAAATAGCCTACACAGCCTCAAGGAGTCTCCTTGAATGATTTAAAGAGGCCAGCCACATTCACAAGATTGTTATGGGTAACTAGCATTTGCTATATTTTGGTACTTGGACAGAGGAAACCTCATCTAGCCTCTGACAATGTGCAGAATGCCCAGTTTTAACAGAAGTCTTTACAGGATCAGTACTTGTTTATGAGGAACGTTGTCTTATTGTAGGCTCATTTAAATGAAGATAGCACAATACTTTATGTATTAAAATGTATCCAAATATTACACACCACATTGTATTGCGTGGGAAGCAGGGGGTCCTTGAAAAGACACACGAACTAATTTATCAGTGGTGTTCATAGTGGGAACATCAGCCACCAATATAGCGTTGCAATGTTGGAGACAAAGAACCCTCACTTGCATAAATATCAGGCACTACCAAAGTGAGAAATGTCACTTTCTTAAATAATATCAGGAGACCAACTAGTCAGGGGTGAAAAAACCCACCACATTTCAGCCCAAACCTGAACAGAATAATTAATCGGTTAAACAAAGGCAGGCATACCATAGGTATATAGTATCACATCCATAAGTCATATATTGTAACTTTGTGCACCACATTAATTGACTTCAAATTAAAAGTAAATTCTATGCTTTGGACCAGTGGTTGCCAACTGTGAGAAAATTTTGGTGGGCCGCAGAGAAATGTCCCCACAAAGCACACCCCCAAAGCCCGCCCACCCGCTGGTTCCCACCCTTTGGCCAAGAGCAAACCTGCAAAAGGCAGCCCTCGCCGGGCAGGACGAGGTAGTGGTGCTATTGCAGCAAGAGGGGGCTGGCGGCACAGGCGGGCTGAAGCGGCAATGGAGATGGCCGGAAGGTGCAGGAACGCCGTGCTACTTGCATTTGCGCGGCACTCCCGCACCTTCCAGTTCGCCTTTCCTGGCCTGGGCTCTTCCTCCATGGCCACGGGCTGTAGGGACGGCCCAGGGCAAGAAAAGTACTGGCTGCTGGTGGTGGGAGGGGGCGGAGTGGGCAAGTCTGTGTTCACCATCCAGTTCAGAGGTCCAGAATGGGGCGTTGGCATCAGTTTTCTTGTCCCTCTCGGCGCTCTGCTCTGCTGCCCCCCCCCCCAGCCCAAGCCATCGCTGCCCAGGAAAGCACAGGAAAAGCGAGCAGAAATATAGCTCTTGCTGGGGCGAAAGAGCTGAGATCGAGGAAGCTGCCACCTTTGAAAAGCGCCGCTTTCTGTTGCCTGTGCCTTCCGATTTCTGCTCTTTCGCCCCAGCGAGAGCTGTTTCTGCTTGCTTTTTTTTCCTGGGGTGGGGGGGGGGGGAGCAGAGACTTCTGGACTGCTCTTCCCCCTCAGCAAGCCAGGCCTGGAGGAACGTGAAGAATTGCAAGCGAGCACCGGAGAAAGTCGTGTTGGAAAAGCCAACACACGTTTCCAGCGTGCTTTCCTCTGTCCCGAAGTAAGATTGAGTGGGGGGAAGGGTAAGAGGAAAAGAGAAGCCCAGCTGGCTTTCCTTTGGCATGGGGTGGTGGGGGAGAGACCCAATGTCCAGACCAAAAGAGCGCTGAGGAAGACGGGCTCCTAATAACCAGCCTGTTTGTGCAGGCGAGAGCTCCAGCTTTTCTGGACTCAGCAACCTCACCCCCCCTTCAGCCTCCACACAGGGAAGGATCCTTCTCTGCTTGGAAGCAACAGGAGAAACCTGGAGCTTAGCCTCGGGGAGTCCTCTTCTTATGTGGAGTCTGAAGGGCGGGGTGCCAGTCGGTGATTCCAACCCAGCCCTCCTTCCCTCTCCCAACTCCAGGTAGACACACCTGGCAAAGGAGGGAGAGGTTTCCTCTGACTTGGGGGAGATATGAGATGGCTCTGCTTTTCTTCCGTTTGAAAGAGAGCCGGTTCCTCCCCATCCAGATCTTACCAGCCTCCAGGCACCAACATGTGGCTTCTTAAATCCTCCCTCTTCCCCCCACCAAAGGATGAGAGAGGCCCCTCCTTTCCCTTCTCTCTGCCCCATAGTTATGATTAAGCATTTACGATTTTGTTATAATTAAATAAGCATTTATATATGTGTGTGGAGTGTGTATAATAAGATTATTTTTTAATATTAAACATATTTAATATAAAAAATAAAAACTTTATATTAAATATATTATCTTTTTTTTAAAATTGTATTAGTGGTCCTCAGGATTTAAAATTATGAGTTTGGTGGTCCCCGAGGTCGAAAAGGTTGGCGACCCCTGCTTTGGACAATTATTAATGGATATTAAATCTTTCCTCAATTATATACTGTAAAACTAGAACAATCCTGCCTTTTAGAAATCCCAAATAATTGAATTAATTATCCATCCAATCCAACATCACTCAAAACTAGGCATGCATGCCCCTAACTACCTCTATTCCAACCACAACTGGCCTAAAATGCAAGCTACTTAATGCAAGAAGCCTTGTAAATAAAATACCTGAATTTCTCCTCTTACTAAATATGACTAAATTCGACATTATATTTGTCTGTGAAACATGGATCAACGCATCTCTCCTGACTCCGTTACCACAGTAAGAGACTACCATGTTTACCGATCAGATCGCGAAATCCGTAGAGGAGGTGGTGTTGCTATCTTCTATAAAAAGTCCCTACATCTAAAAAACATCCAAATTACCCAGGAGGTTGCTATTCCTGAGACCATTGTCTGTGAACTGTCCTTAAATATCACATTTCGGTTCTTACTATGTTACAGAGCCCCTGATTATGACATTGAACATGTAAACAAGCTAAATACACTACTAACATGGGCAGCATCCTGCCCACATGCTTTTATCTTTCTTGATGACTTCAATCTACCTCATATTAACTGGACCCTTAACGAATGTACAACTGAACCCACACATGCAACCTTGTACAATGCAGTAACAAATCTGGGACCAGAACAACTAGTAACCAACAACACTAGACTTAACAACTGCCTCGATCTCATCTTCTGCAATAGTTTGAATTCAATTTATGGAATAAAAATTAAAGAACCCTTTTCCAACAGTGACCACAACATGATTGACTTTTGTCTCAACATACATCCACACAAAAATCATCACAATGATGGAATCCTCAATTATAACTTCAAAAAAGGCAACTATGATCTTATAAACAACGATCTCTCATACCTTGATTGGCAATTTCTATTCTCTGGATGCAATACTGTAGAAGACCATTACAACATATTTTTTACTTGAAGTCAAAAGAGTCATCAAACTATACGTACCATTAACAACTCCCAAAACCAGAAAAAACAAATTACCCATAACAATAAGGAAGCTTCAATCCAAAAAGAAATCACTTTGGCAGAAAAACAAATCTGGTCACATTGCCAACTTCAAAAGTCGATACAAAAATTTATGCCACCAGATAAAAACTGAATGTATCAATTATCACATTAAACAAGAAGAAAACCTTCTATGCACCAATTCCACCCGCACTTTCTACAATTTTACAAACAACAAACTAAAAGACTCAAGGTCCATCCCACCCCTGAAAGGACCTAATGGTAAAGACTGCAACGACAACACTATTAAAGCCAACCTCTTTAATACATTCTTTGGCTCAGTTTTTGTAAACAGCATGGATCATGCCCAGTACTTCCTAGTCGAATCACAGACAACTACAAAGATCTAATACATATCAATTTTACAGAAGACGTTGTTGAAAAGCACTGCGCAATCTAAAACCATCTCTATCTATTGGACCGGATGGAATATGTGCCTACTTCTTAAAAAAGCTATCCACTGCCATAGCAGAACCTCTTTGAAAAATCTTTCAGGACCAGCTCCTTGTGAAAAATTCGCAAGCCACGGTCATCCCCATCTTCAAAAAGGGTGACCCCAGCCTAGTTGAAAATTACAGACCAATCTCTTTATGCTGCGTCACCTGTAAAGTCATGGAATCAATTATTAACCAATCCATCATCCTCCACTTAGAAACAAACAACCTACTCTCTAATAAACAATTTGGTTTTAGGAAAAAACTATCATGTAATCTGCAACTCTTACAGTGCAAAAACATATGGACTGCAGAACTCGATCAGGGCAAAGCAATAGACGCAATCTACATAGACTTCTGTAAAGCCTTTGATTCAGTGGTACACGACAAACTACTACTAAAACTAAAATCTTATGGTATCTCTGGAAACCTGCATAACTGGATAGAAGCATTCCTGTCAAACAGACAACAAGTGGTCAAAATTGGGAGTGTCCTATCAAATTCTGTACCTGTCAACAGTGGTGTCCCCCAAGGCAGTCTTCTTGGACCAACTCTTTTCATACTCTACATAAATGACCTCTGTGATCATATTAAGAGCAACTACATTCTCTTCGCTGATGATGTAAAGCTATTCAACACCACAGACAATACTACTACCCTTCCAAAAGACCTTGACTATGTATCAGAATGGTCAAACAAATGGCAATTTCAAATCTCAACAAATAAATGCTCTGTCCTACATATTGGCAAAAAAAGTCAGAAAATAAAATACAGGCTGAATAGTCAAGACCTTGCTGATGATCCAAACTCTGCCAAGGATCTTGGAGTAGTCATCTCAAATGATCTAAGTGCTAGAGCCCACTGTAACTATTTTGCCAAAAAGGCTTTAAGAGTTGTTAACCTAATCTTACGTAGCTTTTTCTCTGGTAATATTACACTAATAACTAGAGCATACAAAACATTTGCTAGACCAATACTCGAATACAGCTCATCAGTCTGGAACCCACATTACGTATCTGATATTAACACAGTTGAGAAAGTCCAGAAATATTTCACAAGAAGAATTCTCAACTCCTCTACTCGTTGCAGAATACCTTATGCCACCAGACTTGAAATTCTAGACCTAGAAAACCTAGAACTACGTCGCCTTGGGTCCGATCTAAGTATAGTATATAAAATGATACATTGCAATGTCCTACCTGTCAATGAATACTTCAGCTTCAACCATAACAACACAAGAGCACACAATAGATACAAACTCAAGGTTAATCGCACCAAACTTGATTGCAGGAAATACGACTTCAGCAACAGAGTGGTCAATGTCTGGAATACTCTACCTGACTGTGTTTTTTTCCCCAAACCCCAAAAACTTTAACCTTAGACTGTCTACTATTGACCTCACCCCTTTCCTAAGAGGTCTGTAGGGGGCGTGCATAAGTTCCTATCCTATTGTTTCTTTTATTTATTTCTTTTATTTTTCTTATATGTATTCATATATTCATAACTATGTTTTTACTTATACTTATTATCTTGTAAGCAATTGACAAATAAAAATAAATAAAATAAATAAATAAAATAAATAAATTAAGGAAGCATAAATCAACTTTGAGCATGATAAATCTGAGTATACGCATACTGGAAATTATAGCCAAACCCTGTGATATTATCCATTCAGTCATGTTTGACTCTTGGTGATTCTATGGGTCAGGTTTCTCCACATCTTCTGATCTTGCACTACTTCCTTGAGTTTTTCTATGTCTGGCTGGTGTCAGCTTTGATGGTGTCCAACCATTGTGTTCTTTGGCGACCTGATTTCCTTATACCGCAAACTCATCAAAACATAATTGCTTTCTCCAGTGAATTCCCATGTGTGACTTGACCAAAATAAGTGAGATGCAGTTTTGTGGTTTTTTTCCTTCCAGTAATATGTTGGTGTTATGCACTCTAGTCTTTGCTTATTGGTCCCCCTTGCAAGGAATACACAGTAATCTTCTCCAGTACCACAATACAAAAGGGTTGATTTTCTTCCTGTCTTGCTTTTTAAGTTCCAACTTTTATACCAAATGTAGCTACGGGGAACACAATAGAGCAGACTAACTTACATTTGGTTGCCAAGCTGATGTATTTGCTTTTCTATATTCGATTCATATTCATCATTGTTATGCAACCCAGTGCAATCCGATATTGAGATCATTGTTTTTCAGTGAAAAAAAATCTTTATAGAACAGCATATCAAACTTAATGCATGTTGAGTAATCAAGAAAGTTCACCTGATTAGGAACTTATATGCAAAACACGAGGCTTTAATTATCCATTTGATCTCCTTTGAAGACTACACAGGGAATTTCCTATATATACAAACATACCATCATGCACTCATTTCTGTAGTTAGATGATACTATTGAGATGTATGTTAATTCAGAAAATTATGGCAGGGAATGAGAAGGTAGAGCTGACAATGATTGATGATTTGGATTTCAGCAGTATAATACTACCCTGTGCAAACATTTCCCATTTCTACCCTACTGTTCTGATAGGGGTTAGCTCTTGCCAATCCATAACATTTTTCATAACCAAAGCTTTTGCTTTTCTCTGTCCTGATTGTACTGTATTAAAACAAACTGTCTTTTCATGTTCTCTGTTAATATATAAAGTCAACCATGGACCCCAGGAAGATAAGGAGTTCCTGGCTGGCAGGGGTGTTAGTCCCAATATCTGCTCATGATGGATATTTTTTAAAATAGCAGTTGTCATTTCTTGTATTTATTTCTCAGTGAAAACAATGCTCGGGAATCTTTTAAAATGAATTGCTTCAATATCACTGCTATTGGGTTTTAAAATGTTCTAGCAATTATAGGGAAAGGCAGAATTTTTTTTAATCTTTCAAGAAAGTCTCCATGCGCTGATCAAATGAAGGCTACTAAACTACAGCTATAAAAATAGATATTTTGATGCATAATATACTACTATTTCAGTTGCAATCCATTAAACTGGGAGTTGTATTAAGGGCTGTTAGGAATGTAAGTCACCGAACAGTTATTTGGGTTGGAAATATATAGACCAGGGTAGACATTTTAATACTGTATCTTTAAGAGCATGCAAAAACTGTAATTGGGTGTGGTTCCGCAAACGGCCATAAGATGGAGCCAGAAACCTGGGTTGTTTAGTCTCATAAAGCAGGGATCCCCAACCTTTTCGGCGCCGCTGCCCGGTTCCGACATCAGCTGGGCGCCGCCCGCCCGTACCAGCGTCAACTGGGCGCCGCCATCTTTTATGACGAAACAGCGCTTCCGGTGGCGTCACAAGCGCAGCTGTTCATAAAAAGATGGCAGCGGCTAGCGCTTCTGGTGAGCTTTTCGGGTAGAAATGGCTTTCTACCCGGAAAAGCTCACCGAAGCGCTGGCGCCATCTTTTATGACGAAACAGCGCTTCCGGTGAGCTTTCCAAAAAAGATGGCGGCGCCAGCAACCAGCGGCCCGGTAAGGCTTGTTCACGGGCCCGGTACCGTCCGCGGACCGGCGGTTGGGGACCCTCTCATAAAGTCTCAGAAGGGAGTGTGAGTGAATTTCTGTTTTCCTTCTGTTGGATAGAGTTGACTGTTACTGATCGTTGATGTAAGTCTGTTACTGAACTGTTTTTGATACTGGACTTTGATATTGGAATTATCCCTGAAATGAACATTGACTGATTTACCTGTGAATGACTTGGATTGCTTGTTTGGACTTTGCTTAAACGTTTATTTGAAAGTAAAAACCTACATTAACTGTACAGTGTATCTGTGTGCTGTGTGTGTATTATTCAAACACTACTCTCACTACGTCTCCCTGTATGCACTCATTCTCCTAAAGGGGAAGTACTTCAACACTAATATGTAGCATGGAGAAAAGTATAATCATTCATCAATTCTAACATGAATTTCATGTTTAAATTAACATAAATTTAATTGTCCACATCTTCCATATCCGATAGAAGATCCTTCAAAAGGGGTTATCACCTTTTATTCCTGTACCAGAAGATACATTTCTTTAACAAATTGGGGAACAACTAACCACACATTTTAAGAATATGTTGGGCAAACCTCATGGAAGCTGGCTGACAGTCCTCTAGTTAGAGGGAGTCAAATATTTCAAAGTTGAGGGTTTAGCTTTAGTAATTTGGCATATTATAACAATAAAAGGTACTTGTAAAGGATTTCATCTGGCTATGACACTGCATTGTTGAAACCACTTCTGCCTCTAGTTTGATCTGAATGAAATGTCATATTAAATCAATATAAAGGGAAAATATGACAGTTATTTTTTAACAAAACCAAAATTAATAAAAGACAAAATCAAGCAGGCATCCCATTGAGAACTTTAGCTATAGCAGATTCTGTGTATCTATGAAGATGCCTTACACTTGTTTCAGCCCATTTCTTTAACCTAGTTATATATTGTCAGCAAGATTTCTAAGATAAATGTAGTATTATCTTGTACCTTCAGTTATCAAGAATGGTGCATACTTTGCACCAAAGTATGTTTATCACTTCCTTTTCTATCTCAATTTGCTATGGAGATCAATGCCAGACAGCACTGAGAAAAAAGCATTAGAAGTCAAGTGATTAAGTAGTCTAGAATAGGACCTCATATAAGTGGGGCCTATAGCAAATATACACGAATCCTCGATGTGGCTCTCATCTCAGACAATGAGTAAGCCCACTTTGCCTAAGTTATTCCATCAAGGTTAGAATCATGAGAGCATGGCCTGATTCACATACTGTGTTAAGATTTTATGTTAACTTTTTTTTAGCTTGGTGTATTGTGTAAACTTGACCAATGAAATTTGTAAATCATGGTTTATGATTTCATATGTTGTATGAATCCAGTCTATTGTGACTTAATAAACTGTGATTAAACTGAGACCTAGTGCCATGTTGATCAATAAAGGGCAGAGCTTTCACAATTACTTGTCAATACCCAATGGAAATTGTTCCTTTAGGAAATGTCTCATCTCATTATGAGCATCTTACTTTTTCCTTTGGAAAACTTTTCAAAGACATAAATTGAAAATGTGTGTTTATCACTGAAATTTGACTAGCTTCTCTGCCATGTTGCTGACTTGTATCTTGTTCATGACTGTTCAAATCCTGTATTTTGTGACTGTAGTCTCCATTTGGTAAAACAGAAACTAGCAGGTTTTCTTAATAAATCTACAGACAAGCATTTTCCCTAATGTTTCTCCCAGCAAACATTATTTTAACCCCACTTAATTAAATGTACATTATCCTCTTGGCAGCAGTTTCCATACCTGCCAATTCTAGAAAGATGAAATTTTATTTAGTTGCTTGTCTACATTAACTTCTCCCAGGAATAATTCCTGGTGAGACAGCTGAGATGAAGGAGGCTGATATTAACGGGTAATAAATTCAGAAAGAAGAGGGACTATGGTCATTACAATTAAGTTGCTGCAGGCTGTTCTAAGTAATTACAGCCAGTAATCAACCATGGATTTCCCATTTTATCTTCATCTTATAAATGAGTTCAACATTCTCCTGCTAAACCCCTAGTGTCTAAGCATTACTTACATGTTCAATCTTGGCAGTAAATGCCAATTTTAAATGTTCTGCCGAGAAGTTCTGAAGATGGGAAATTACATCTAGAATATTCCTTTGTTTTTCCAACTAGATGTAAGTTAACAGTTACTTTTGCTGGACTTTATAAATACTATTTATTTATTATTAGACTTCTATGCCATCCATTTTGCTGAGGCAACTAGGCAGCTCACAGTCATGCAATTAAAATACCATATAAAACATTTTTAAAAAATGATAAATAAGAACTGGCAGTTAAAAGTTCAGATAAAATTTGATTAACCATGATGGAAAGGAAGGGAGAAAACTATGCACGAGGAAGAGCTGGAGTCTGACTAATCCATTAACTACCACTAAGATGCTATGCTCCCTTTGGGGCCATGGGCCAACTGGCAAGGCCATCTTCAAGCCCTTTTGGAAGGCCAGAAGGGAAGACACTCATCTCACCTTGGAGGGGAGGGAGGATGCTCCAGAGGGCAGGTGGAAAGGAGTGGAAAAGGCTCTTCTTCCTATGTCAAAAGGTAATTTTTAAAGAACCCAAGGATTCTCTGGAGATTTCTACCTCACCATTATTCTCAATCTCTAAACTCACCGAATCAGTTTAAATTTGGTTTATCACAATCCTCTGATCAATTGATCTTAAAATAATGAAAAGAAAGAGTGGAAATTACTGCCACAACATCCTTGCCATCCTACTTTACAGAACCCACTCCCATTTCAGAGGCAATTCCTTCCACCCCCACCCCCAACAAAAAAGCCCAGCCATTGCAGCCAACTGGTCTCCACTGAAGAGAAAGGGGAACCAGAGCAATCTTCCCTTGGGTCCTATGGGTGGGATCTGAAAAACCCTCAAGCCATTTTTTCCCTTGAGGAATCTTTCTACAGCAGGGGTGTCAAACTAGATTTAATTGAGGGCCACATCAGGGTTGTATTTGACCTCGGGAGGTCAGTGGGTGTATGGCCAGGGTGGGCATGGCCAGCTCGATGTTCATTTTCGGCTATGATGGCCTCCTGCAACCCTTGCCAGCAAAAATGGACCTCCCTGTGTGGTCCTCCCAAACTCCATTTTTGCTGGCAGAGGTCGGTCCTTTGCTGTTTCCAGGGAAACCCCGTGGGCCAGATCTAAGCAGCCCTCAGGCCAGATCCGGCCTGCAGGCCTTGAGTTTGACACCCCTGTGCTAGAGCATCTGAACCCAGGGATGAGGTGAAGCATAGCAGAACATCTGACATCTCATTAAAAACCCCAGCCTGACTTCCCTGCAATTACAAATAAGCATGTAGATGGGCCAGAAAGAAACCAGCTTAGTTCTCCAGCATGGATATTGTTGGGGAATTACAGAGATCCAAAGATGCTTTTCAGCTGCCTTAGAGTCTTCATGTAGAGGCGTTTTGTGTTATCTTTGGGGCAACAAGCTAACATGGTTTTTCTGGGTGCAAGGAGGGTGGGGTATACTTGGGGGCACTTCCATCAACCAATGCCATTGTGCTGGACTTCACAGCCATGCCTTCTCTGTGGCTGCATCTATGCTGTAGAACTCCATAGCCCCAGATATCCAGATGGCCTTTTGTAAGCTTCTGAAGACTTAGCTGTCCTCAAGCCACTTGGGCTCAAAGTCACTGCTATGAGATGCCTGACTTTGTAAATCATTTAAATAAATAATACAAGCAAAGAAATTCAAATAACAGCTGCAAAACTGGTGGAAATCTTTTGACACAAGGGACAATGGGGTTTGAGTTATATGAACATACACATACCTGTTATCAAGAGGTTTCAATCCATTGCGTGATTTGTAAACATTTAGAAGCAGACACGCACATCTCTTTGGGCAGACCAGACATGACTGGTTTAAATTCTTGATTGTTCTATTTTTGCTCTGTAACAGAAAGGGGGAAGCTGAAATCTGAACCAGAGCTGCAATGTTCTGTTTTCTCTTCAAAACTGTGCCCTGAAGCTCTGTGTTATCCCAATGGATTGTTGCAGGAAATAACTTTGTGTGTGAGAGGAATCCTCAACTAAATCAGATATGCCCAAATCAAAGTAGGATGTGGAAAGCTGCCTTCAGCTCACCTGGAATTCCACCGGCTCCACCACCCTGTTGGCCTTGAAGTTAAAGGATGTAGTCAATACAATGCAAGCAGTTCCATTTGATGAGATTCTCAAATGAGTGACATATGTTTCTGATCTCAACTTAGGGAAAGCTGGGGAAGAGTCTTGCTTTCTAAAGCATGTTGAATTGGGGAATTTTGGGACCTGACATCCACATATCTTAAAGTAGCTAAGGTTGAGAAACACTGTTCCTAAAGGGCAGCTGTTTCTCGAAGCCACCTTTGCAGCTTTCCCCGAGTCCAGCTTGTAGAAATTGCTTTTATCTTTGTTGTCTGGTTTAGTCCAAAGGCAATCTACAGATATCCATCTTTTAGCAATAATTGGTGGACTATTCCAAATTACAC
Source organism: Notechis scutatus (assembly GCF_049901735.1). NCBI lineage: Eukaryota > Metazoa > Chordata > Lepidosauria > Squamata > Elapidae > Notechis > Notechis scutatus. Next base: position 63,952,981 of record NC_142010.1, read on the forward strand.
CGTTTGTTTTATGACTGTTTGCCTTTTTTTCAGGTATAATAGAAATAAAGAGTTAGACAAGGAGATGCCACAGTGGCAGAATTATGTTGGCTACTGAGAATATATATAGAATATAAAATTCTTTATTGGCCAAGTGTGACTGGACACACAAGGAATTTGTCTTGGTGCATATGCTCTCAGTGTACATAAAAAAAAAAGATACAGCTTTTTGGTACAATTCAAAGTTCTGATATTGACCTACAAACCTCTACAAGGCTTAACTTTTAGGTATGTAACGGGTACATCCTGGAGATGGAAATTCCCTGAGGATGAGCTCCAGCACGAGTCTGAAAGCTCAGAAAATAAAACCTCTGGTCCTGGTGATTGATTCAGACTGGATTCTGCAACATTATTATAATTATTATAACATATGTGGGACACATATATCTGCCTCCATTTGCATGTAAAGGATCATCTACTTCAAAACAATCCTATCTATTTAGATATCTTCAGGGAAGCATGCTGCACATGGCTTCTCCAAAAGAGATTTGGGGGAGACAGAGTGTTCCTGTGTCAGCACCCTCCTTTTGGAGCTGCCTCCTGCCCAGCCCGGAATCCTGTCTTTGAGTTTTGAGAAGCTTTGAGAATTGCACTATTCAGAAGGGCCTTTGAGGCATGTTTCTTGGATGGATATTTATACTATCTCCATTTTTATTGCAGGTCTATTACTTATATGGTTTCAGTGACAGAGATTACTATCTATCTATACAATGACAACCATGGCATAGATTGGAATGTAAGAGAAGTAAATGGTAAAAAGAAATGAGTTAACAAATGAAATGAAAACACCAAAAGTAGTATTGATGGCCATGGATTTTGAAAAAAAGAAAAAGGATGTAACAAATCTCAGTCAAAGTGGAAAGCCATCTGATCTTACTGAGTAGAACTGGTGAATATAAGCATGGAAATGAATGTGTAAGATTAATTATGAATGGAAACTGTAAAAGGGAAGTCAGAATCTCCCTTTTTATTAATTTATATTTATATTTCCATTTTATTTTAATTATGAATAAGAGCACTAAAAGGGAAGTCAGAAAGTAGGAATCCATAGGTTGTTGATAGTTACATGCTACCTTCCAGAGAACAGTGATACCGGAAGAACCAGATATGATATTTAGGAAAACACATGTGATATTCTGGATAAACATGATCTAGGACAAAATATTCAGCTAGCTGTCATGAATGGATAGTTGGCAAAGAGATAAGAGAGTAAAGAAAAAGCAATTGGTGGTCCCTTCAAAATCCCAAGAATTTTGAAGGCATCTTCCACAAATCTGGCTTTTTTGCATTGCCAAAAAATGACAAATCTGCATCATAATGTCATGATGAAGAATTGACCCTTTCATGTTTTATGTTCTCAGATTGGATGCAGATACATAACTCCTGGGATCTGCATTGTGATGTCATGACAGATGTTTTGTCACTTGTTCTCTCCACGGTGCCAGTGATGAGAATGTCAACTGGTGAGTATGCTTTTTTTTTTAAATTAAAAGTTTCAGCATGAGTCTGTACTCTATACTCTGTGCGCTGTAATTAATTTTTAATTATGATTTATTTACAGGTTAAGGGGTTATGAAACAAAATAGGTGTCAAAGTTTAAGGCTCTTAATTCTCCCTAAACTCCATCCAAACAAACTGATTTTTTTTATTTTTTTTGCTTTATCATGTCCAATGATGCTAAGATCTGGATAGGGCCTAAATTGCAAATCTCTTGGAGGGAATAGCATAGTTAAAAAAAAAGGAAACAAATGCCTCAAGATATGCCTCCTGCAACCGTCAGAGGCCAAAACAATATTTCCCCAAATGTAGCTCCCCCTTTCCCTGTTGCTTATTGTTCCTCAATTCTTTGCAGTTGTATCATCGCTGCACAGTAATTGCTAGAAGAGGTTCTCAAGTGAACTGCCAGGGATAAGAACATAAACGGTGCCCTGATGGATTGGACTCTTGACCCAATCTAATCCAGCAGTCTGTTCTCACAGTGGCCAACCAATTGCACAAGGAAATCTTTGGTCTCCCTGCAGATGGCATGAGAGCAAGTCACGCTGTCCTTAAGGCTAACAGAATTGGTCCAACCCTTTTTTTGAAGCCAACCAAAGCAGATAGCCAGCATCACATCTAGTGGTAATGAATTCCAAAATTAAATTATATGTTGTTTAAATTTTTTTTTTTTTACAAAAGATAAGCTGGCAATCCTCAAATCTCAAAAGGCTCCGTTTGAATTGAAACTCTATGATCAGGATTTCAGGCTTATCTTTTTAAAGGTGAACGCTGAGCTTAAATTCAAGAAAATGGAGTGTATTATTTCACTTGAGAAATACTCAACCAGAGAGGGCGGAGCTGGCGTCACGACGATACGGCATGCGATCTTGGAGGTCTGAGATCTCTGCCGATATCTTTGCTCCTGGACGGTCCTATCGGATCTAAACCGTCCCAAAGAGATGGTGAAAGTGAAGAGCACATCTTGTCGATCCCAGGGATACTGCAAAGTCCCTGGTAGATCCAGGAGAAGCTCTTCTTGCCAGCAGCAAAGAGGCAGCCATTAAAGCTGCTGAAGTTGGGACAGCTCCGAAACGAAAGAGAGAGTGTCCCGGTTTGGTGAGAACTTTTTTTTTATTCTAAGATCTGAAAGGACACCCTAAGGAAAAGAAAGAATCTGTAAAAGTTTTGACAGAAGTGATTAAGCGGCGATTTTAAACAGGAATGTCAAAGTAATGTTGTTGTTTTTCTCATTGCTGGATTTTCTATACACGATCTTGTATTTTGAAACTGGACTGGTTTTTTCGTTTACATCTATTTTTTTCTTCTCCTTTTTGATTTTGTAATATTTTAGGCTAGAGGCTCCCTTTAGTTATTTCTTTTTTTTTAAATATCTTTTTCTTTTTTTTATTAATTCTTATTATATCTTGCTTGGAAAAGGAGGGGGAAAGTGAGAGCAAAGAAACTTTGTAACACTGCCAACTAGAGGCTTGGAAATATTCTATTTCCCTGTGACCAGACAAAGCTGAGAAAGAAAGAATTGAGACTCTTTTTCAAGGACATTGCTATTTGATAAGATAGAGTGAAGAGCATGGGAGAGTATTATTGCAGGCGCTCTTCTGGGTTTCTATCAACAGCTGGAGTCTGGTGTTGAAACCTAGGGGGGGGAAAGGTGATAAGTTTTTGGAGAAGAGAGCTATAATAAGAGCCTTGGATAATTAAACAAAGTGCAGTATGCCCTTTTTACTTTTTCTAAGTTGTGCTATCCCTTCTCACCAGCTTTATTGTATTTCATTTATCTTTTTTTTTTTTCCTTGTAATAACTATATGGGTTTTTGGCTTTGTTGGAGCTTGTCTTTGTTTTTCTTTTTTCTTTTGGAAGTCCAATTTCTAGGTTTGCTTTTTTATTTTAAAGGGAAAGCCTTAAAAGCCTTTTTTTCCCTTTCCTGGTATTTTTGTTTTTTCATCTACCTTTCTGGTTTATTCTCATGCACTCTTTTCTATTTGAGACCTTTCAATTGGATTAAGGTGTTGAAGAACCTGAAGAATTTTTCCTTTTCCTTTTTTTTTTCTTTTTTTTTCTTAAGCCTTTTTCTTCATCTAACTATTGATTGGATTAAAGTATACAAGAACCTGAAGAAATTTTGTCCTCCCTTTTTTTTCTTTTTTTAAAATCATTATTATTGGGCTTATTTTTTCTAGTATTTTTATTTTGAACTATAATTGGTTACTTCACAATTGGATTAAGGTTTAGAAGAACCTGAAGATTTTGAATTGCTTAAAATTAGGAAATTTACAGCTCCTGGTTCTTCAACTTCTACTTCTTCCTCTCCACCATCCGGAGGACAACGTTCAATACAGACAATGTTAAAGCAAGAAAAAGAACAAGAAAAAGTGACTCTGCAGATGATTATGCAAGGAATTCAAAATATTCAAGCAAGATCAGAGAATATTGAAAAGAGAATAGACAACATTGAACAAAGAACAGAGAACATTGAACAAAGAACAGGGAAAACCGATGAAAAAGTGGAGAACATCCAACAAATGATGTTGAAGTATGATGAGAGATTCAAAAAAATTGAAGAAGAAGATAAACAAAGAGACAAGAAGATTGGACATATTGATAATAGATTAACAGTGGTTGAACAAGATAAAAGTGGTATGTTGAGATGGGAGATGGATAGATCAGAATTCTATCTTAGATTCCAAAACGTAGAGGAAGAAAAAGGACAAAACTTAGCTGAGATAATGATAGAAATACTGGCTGAAGCTTTGGAAATAACTCAAGAGAAGATGATGGATGGAATAGATGAGGTTTATCGAGTTTTCACAAGATATGCGATGAGAAATAGCTTACCAAGAGAAGTTCACATTAGATTTACAAAGAAAGCCATTAAAATGCAAATATTGCAAGTGGCAAAAGAGAAAACATTGAAATATAAAGACAAGGAGATTGTGGTCTTGAAACAAATACCCAGAAGAGTGAGAGAGATGAGAAGAGAATACCGATTCCTGACTAAAATGCTACTTAAAAAAGAGGTGAATTATAGATGGCTGATTCCAGAAGGTTTAATGTTCACATGGCAAGAGCAGAGACATAAAATTGACTCAATTGAGAAAGCGGAACTATTTTATACAGAATTTTTTGGAGGGAAAGAGGAAGAGGCAGAAAAAGAGATCTCACTAATTGAATTCCAAGAGGACTGCCAAATGGCGACTGAAAAAGAAGAATGTGCAGTAGGTGGAAAGGTGGAAGCCAAAGAACAACATGAACTAAGATCTACGAGAGCTGCTAAACCTAACTATAAAATATAACCATGAAAGAGAAAAAATTGATTACAATTAATATAAATGGACTTAACTCAGCCGTTAAAAGAAGGAAAACCTTTCACAAATTAGAGAAATTAAAATTTGATATAATTTGTCTACAAGAAGTACATATTAAAAACAATATGAACAATTGTTAGTACAGCCAAAATATTTACTTCCTTGGCCAATGTAAGAAAAGAGGAGTGGTTTTATATATTAAAGAGACCACCCCAGCAAAATTGATTTATACCAATGGTGATGGAAGAATACTAACGGTGGAAATAATGGACAATAATACAAAAACACTCCTGATTGCAATTTATGCTCCAAATGACAAACAAGAAGAATTCTACTAAAAATTACATATGAAAATAATCAAACTGGACTATGCTAATATAGTCATGATGGGAGATTTTAATGGAATTGTAGACAATACAGCACAGAAAACAATAAAGCAAAACAGAAAGACTCTCCCTAAATCCTTTTTTAAAATGGTAGATGAAATAAACTTAAAAGATACATGGAAAGAAATAAATGCTAAAACTAAACAATACACCTTCTATTCAAATAGACACATCATGGTCCAGAATAGATATGATATGGATGTCAGCAGAATTAATAACTAATATTCAAGAAATAAATATTGAAACAAGTACTTGGGCAGATCACAATCCAATGACAATTAAATGGAAAGGACAAAAAAGAAGATCTAGATCAGTGGTCGGGGAACAGGGGTAAATTACCCCAAATGGGGTAAAACTGAAAATCCTGGGGGTAATGAGGACGGTCGCGCTGGCGCGACCATTCTCATTACCCCCAGGCATTTTATTTCCGACATTCTGTTCGCCGGTGAATGCTGCTGGGATCGGGAATCAAGGACACAAATGAGAGAAGGGAGGGAGGAAGCAACGGAAGCCTGTCCTGCTCTCTGGCTCAGCAGCTTTGGTTTCCTCCGCCTCATTCCTCTATCAGTCGCTTCTCTCGCTCCTCCACCAGCCCAGGAAGAAACTGCTTCAAAGAAGCCGGGAGGGGGTGAACGGGCGCTCGGAGAAGCTGCGTCCGAAACCACCAGAAACGAAGGCAGGCAGGCAGAACGGAGGATTGAACCGTGGGCGGCGGGTGGGGGTGAACGGGCGCTGGGGAAGCTGCGCCGACAGGAAAAGCCACCCTGCCGGCTTCTTTGAAGCAGTTTCTTCCTGGGCTGGTGAGGAGTGAGAGAGCGACTGAGAGAGGAACGAGGCAGACACCTGAGGGATGGGGCTGAGGAGGGAGGGAGACACCTGAGAGATGGGGCTGAGGGAGGGAGGGAGACACCTGAGGGATGGGGCTGAGGGAGGGAGGAGACACCTGAGGGATGAGGCTGAGGGAGGGAGGAGACACCTGAGGGATGGGGCTGATGAAGGCAGGGCCGAGAGGCGAGGCTTCTCAGCCATCCTGCAGGGACTATCTGTCGCTCAGGGTTGCAATGAGGAGGCATTGGCGTTCCCTGAACTTGGTGGTTTGCTGGCAGACGTTTTATTACCCGACTAGGTAACAACATCAGATGTTACCTAGTCAGATAATGAAACGTCTGCAAGCAAACCACCAAACTCGACTCTTTCTCCCCCTCCGGTCCTTGAAAAAGTGTTTCTGAGTGAAACTGGTCCCTGGCACAAAAAGGTTGGGGACCACTGGTTTACATACAAATAGTGTATGATTTCCTTCCTTTCAAATCAAGGGGGTAACGTCGGCGTTTATAAATTTTTTGGGGGGTAAAAGGTAAAAAAGTTCCCTGACCCCTGATCTAGATGGACGTTAAATAATACTGTTTTAAAGGAAAAAGACTTCACACAGTGGATGGAGAAAGAATTGCCTTTTTTCTTTAGAGAAAACAAAAAAGAAGATACATCAATTCAGAATGTATGGGATACAATGAAGGCATATGTTAGAGGCTTGATAATAGACTATACAAGGAAAAGGAATACTATGAAAAGACTAGCCTCTAAGGCAGTGATGGCTAACCTATGACACGCATGTCACTCGTGACACGCTGAGGCACTTTGACTGACACGCCTGTTGGTGTGGGGAAAACCTGCACATTTAGAGGCTGCCTGTGCTCTGCTCCAATCCCTGCTCCCTGCTTGTTGCGTGGAGGCGTGGTGTCACCGCTGCCGCAAGATCTTTGCAGCAGAGAACCAGTTTTAACTGCCATAAACTGAGGTTTGTCAGTTTCATTACCTCAGGAACGCTACAGGAGGAAAGGAGATCCATGAGGTTCACAGCCCTGTAAGGTGGCCTTCCGATCCCCACATCCTGCACCTGCAGCCCTGAGACCAGGGAGACGAGTTTCACAGCCCTGTGTGATCACCCCAGCCCAGTCCGTCATAAACCAAATTATTGATATTTCTTGAAGTGACACACGACCTGAGGAAGGCTACACTTTTTCCCGATTTTCGACACACCAAGCTGAAAAGGTTAGCCATCACTGCTCTAAGGCCTTAGAGGATGAGCATAAAAGACTTGAAAAAGAGCTACAGAAAATGCCACAGAAAAAGGACATCAAGCTAAAAATGGATATAATTAAACATAAAATGGGTCAAATAGAAAAAGAAGAATTAGCACAGAAAATTACAGGTGCTAAACAGAACTACTTTGAAGACGCAAACAAACCAGGTAGATGGTTAATATACAAATTGAGAAAGGAGAAAGAATCAAGGAAAATATTGCAATTAATAGACGATCAACACCAAGTTTGCCATGGTAGTAAAGAGAAGAAGGAAATCATTCGAGACTTCTATGGGAAATTATATATGCAAGAGAATAGTGATGTGGAAAGAGTTAAACAGTACTTACAGAATGCTAATTTACCTCAGATACCTAAAGAGACTGAAAAAATGTTAGAAAGCAATATAACGATGATGGAGTTAACTGAAGCACTCAAAGAAGCAAAATAATGGAAAGGCACCAGGCCCAGATGGACTTCCAGCAGAATTTTACAAAACATTACAAGAATCGTTGAATCTTCCATTGCTAGAAGTTATGAATGAAGTTATGTTAAAGAAGAGGATACCTAAATCATGGTCAGAAGCCTATATTACACTTATTCCAAAAGAGGAGGCCGACCCATTACAAATTAAGAACTATAGACCCATTTCTCTACTAAATGCAGATTATAAAATTTTTGCTTCAATATTGGCAGAAAGACTTAAAAATATTTAAATAATTTTATCCATCCTGATCAAAATGGATTTCTGCCAAAGAGACAAATTAAAGTCAATATGAGAGTAATCTTGGACACCTTGGAATACTACGAGGCACATCCTGAAAAACAAATGGCTCTGATATTTCTAGATGCACCTATTGAAAATTCAGGTCACGAATAAGATCAAGTACTTGGGGATATATTTGACAGCAAGATGTAGTACATTAAAAGAGAATAATTATATCAAACTTAAACAGCAGATAGTGCTAGATCTGGTGAAATGGGAAAATTTACAACTGTCACTAATAGGGAGAATTTCAACAATCAAGATGAATATATTACCCAGAATTTTATATTTGTTTCAAACAATTCCAATTAGGCTTGGAAAAGATTACTTTGAAGATCTAAATAAAATTGTGTTGAAATATATATGGCAAGGTAAGAAAGCGAGAATAAAGTTAAAACTTTTGCAAGATGCTAGAATTAGAGGAGGATTTGGTTTGCCTAATTGGGAGTTGTACTATCAAGCTACAAATCTGATGTGGGTTAAGGAATAGATAACACTAAGAAACACTAGATTGTTAACATTAGAAGGACATGATTTGTTGTTGGGGTGGCATGCTTTTTTATGGTATAAAACAGTGGTCCCCAACCTTTTTTGTACCAGGGACCGGTTTCAAGCAGAAACATTTTTTCAAGGACCGGGGGAAGAATCGAGTTTGGTAGTTTGCTTGCAGACGTTTCATTACCTGACTAGGTAACATCTGATGTTGTTACCTAGTCGGGTAATAAAACGTCTGCCAGCAAACCACCAAGTTCAGGGAGCGCCTCGGCCCTGCCTCCCTCAGCCCCATCCCTCAGGTGTCTCCCTCCCTCCTCCCTCAGGTGTCTGCCTCGTTCCTCTCTCAGTCGCTCTATCGCTCCTCCAGCAGCCCAGAAAGAAACTGCTTCAAAGAAGCCGGGGAGGTGGGGTGGCTTTTCCTATCACCGCAGCTTTCCCGAAGCACGCGTTCACCCCACCCCTCCCGCCCACCCACCCGCCCGCCCGCCCGGCAGTTCAATCCTGATGCTCCGTTCTGCCTGCCTGCCTGCCTTCTTCGTTTCGGAGCAGCTTCGGCTGATAAAAAGAGGCGAATAGTTATTATTCTCAGCTGAAGCTGCTCCCAAACAACCAGACAGGCAGGCAGGCAGAACGGAGCACTGTGGATTGAACCGCGAGCGAGCGGGCGGGCGGGGTGGTGAAACGGGCGCTGGGAAGCTGCGGCGACAGGAAAAGCCACCACCCCCCCGCTTCTTTGAAGCAGTTTCTTCCTGGGCTGGTGGAGGAGCGAGAGAGCGACTGAGAGAGCTGAGCCAGAGAGCAGGACAGGCTTCGGTTGCTTCCTCCCTCCCTTCTTTCATTTGTGTCCTTGATCCCCGATCCCAGCAGCATTCACTGAAGGCGAAGAAAGCCGCCATTTTTTTAATTTTTTTTCTTTGCGGCCCGGTACAGAGTGCTCCATGGCCCGGTACCGGTCCGCGGCCCGGTGGTTGAGGACCCCTGGTATAAAGGAACTAAAACACAGGGTTATTTTAGAAGACATCATATACGGGAGTCTTTGTGGTTAAACTGGGAGAACATTAAAAGACAATGTTATTTGAAAATTCCAGTCTGGTTATCGACTATTGAAGCATTTTCTTATCCTATAATATACAAACAAAAGGAACAAACAGTTAGATATGGTGAAATATTGAATGAAAAGGGTGAACTCAAATCTATACAAAAACTAGAGGAACAAGGTGTAAAGATGAATTGGTTTTCATATGCGCAAATACATTCAAGGTACGATAAAGATTCTAAAATGGAAGGTTTCTATGATAAATTGACTGATTTAGATAAGATTTTGACAGGTACTGATGAAAAGGTGATTAAAAAACTGTATGGATATTTATTAGAAATTAAATTAGAAGAAGAACAAGTTAAAGAAACTATGACTGCTTGGGGGAAGAATTTTGGATATGGGATTGATCTAGAGAAATGGCAAAAGTTGTGGTCTCAAAATTATAAAATGACAATGTCAACAACATATAAAGAAAATTTGTATAAGATGTTTTACAGGTGGCATTTTCCCCTGACAAGAATAGCAAGAATGTTCAAGAATAAATTTGAAAATGTTGGAAATGTCATCAGACACCTGGCTCATATTACCATATGTGGTGGACTTGTGCGGATGCTAAAAAATACTGGACTAAAATCCACATGTGGTTGGAAAAAATGACAAAAAAACATATAGATTTGAAACCAGAGATATTTTTATTGGGAATTTTACTTGAAATATATACTAAAGACTTGAAATATCTGATTGTAAATGTGTTGACAGAGGCTAGGATTGTATTTGCCAAAAACTGGAAAAATGAGAAAATACCATCACAGGAGGAAATCATTAAGAAAATATTGGAATGTGCTGAAATGAGTAGATTGACATTTGAAATTAGAGAACAAGAGGATAAACAATTTTATAAAATTTGGGATCTTTTCTATCAATGGTTAGATAATAAAATACAGTAATGAAATATGTAGACTTTTAGAAAATAATAAATATGTAAGGATGTACTTCTTTCTTATTATATCTACAAAATGATTTTAGGATAGATTTGGGATGATAATATGAACTGTTATAAAATAAACCAAGTAAATTATGATTATCTTGTAAAACATGAATGAATTAAAGTATAGTCAAATGATTGATTAATAATGATACCAAGGTATTTAATTTTTGATTGAAAATATGAGATTATATGCAATGCAATTGTAATTGAAGAATATGAAATGGAAGCACAAAACAATTTGTAAACCAACCGGCACACTGTATGTACACATATGGAAGATAGCTTGATGTTTTCATGTTTTGTTTGTTTATGTTTGTTTTTAAAAACCAATAAAAATTTTTTTTAAAAAGAGATACTCAACCACTGCTTTATCTTCTATCTACATCTGAATGGGAGAGGATAGCAATGGGCGGGGGGAATAATCTCTCCCACTTATTTCTATCATAAGGTGATCTAAATTTTCCTTCCAAGCTACCTTTAACTGATTCTCTCTCTTCTCCCCAGTCCCCAAACTTGAAAGGACATTCAGGAATCAACTAGCATCCACCCCAATTCTGGAACCAGGACTGTAGGTTGTTTTGCTGTGGTTCCTGGCATCTTCATATCCAAAATGAATTGATGTGGTAAAGACAGAACAATTCTTCTTTGTGCCATCCAACATCTCTCTGTTTTGTTTTGTTTAATGTCTGTGCTGAATCTATAAACATCCTCAACCAACTATGTAGTCACAGAGATTCTTGCTTGGTAACAATGTTCTTCTTGGCAGGGCCGCTGGTTCTCCCTACTGCATGAGGTCTGATTGGCAGCAGGAAGAAAAAGATTTTCATCAGCACCAGAGAGGTCACTGAACAAACAAGATGATGCTGTTTCCTCCAAAAGCACATCTGCCTTTTCCAATCAAAGCAGCTGGTGACTATGACCAAACCAATCTCTCCTTTCCTGCTTTGTTACAGAAGGTTTCCCCCTCCCGCCACTTGACTTCTCTTGTAATCTGCTCTAGTTTCAGGGATAGGATCCAGCCCAGCCAGCACAAATCACACAGGAAGGGGGTGTAGGCTTCACAGGTTAGATGGATCTGCCTTGGCTTAGCCTTCATTCTGTCAACTGATCCTGCTAAAGCCTGAAGGCTTATGGGGTGTGGAGCACTGAATAGTGGTGAACAAAAGCGCATCCCTCACAATTAACTCTAGTGTGTGCTACAATAGTGGTTGAAACTTCACAAAGGATAAATTGGGTGGGAAGTTAGTCATTTACACATTATTGAAAATGAACAAGGGTGCTGATGCAACATAGATCCTGGTTATTGCAGATGGCAACCTTTCTCAACTTGATATCTCCAACTGTGTCAGAATTGTGTTCTTTCCAACACCAACAACTAGGAATTTGGGTGGAAATTGAGACACAGTTATGGAAAGCACTAAACTAGAAAAAGTTGATGGATGATACTTGGAAAAAGCTTAATCTGGAAGTGACAGAAACACGCATGCATTTAAGTATGAAACAGGACTAAGACCAAATGATGAACTAATTATATTTGCTTTGAATCCAAATTGGAAAGTCCCAGTGCGGATTCTAATGGATTTTTCTGGTTATGTGGTTTGCATAATGCTAACTTCGTTTTAATGTGCACTGCCAACTAGCAACTAAAGACAATAAGAATCTATTGGTGTATCACAAGGAATCTATTACCTCCAGATTTTGGCAAACTACAAGTCTGAGTGGTCCCAGCCAGTACAGTCAAGTGGAAGGATTCTGGGGGCTCAGTAATATTTGAAGGAGCACAGCTCCCACAATCTGGGTGTCTCTAATGAAAACATTCCCAGTTCCTGTTTTCTGCATAGTTTTAAAATTTTTAACCGCTTTTCTATTTATCCTTTTATGATCTGTAAGCTGTCCAGAGTCATCTTACTGGGGAAATGGACAGCAAATAAATTTAATAAATAAATAAATAAATTCCCACCGTTAGATATCATTCATAGAAAATAGTTCAGCAGTTGGTCTGTACACAGACTGATAACAGCTTTCCAGAATATCAGAGAGCAACTCTCTGCAGTTTTGTCTGGCATGTTCCAAGAACTGAAACCAGAACCATTTGCATTCTATGTGCTGTCATTGGTTTATAATAGTTAAGTTGGAGGGAGATGTCTATCATGATCAATCTCCAGTTCCACTATGTGGCCATAGTGGGCTGGATATATGTCTTCTCTAGCTAATCAGATGAAGCATTTCCTCCCCTAGTTTGTGCAACTATTTATTTCAAAAGCATTCCTGGACTGCTCTTGAGTTGCCACCCATCTCCAATGCTCTCACTTCCCTGTTCCTGAAGACAAAAGAATAGACATCAGAAAGACAGCTTTTTCCATGTGTGTTTCACTGCTTATTTGGTATTCAGGACATTTCTATGGCATCAGGAGATTTCCCCACCTCCCTTCAATCCTAGGTTTCTGATGTCTAAACTGATCTTACTGTTCCTGGATGCTTTTATTACTCAGTTTAAGTTCTTGATTGTTTTCTGGTACTGTCATTCTGTAATAATTTTGAGACCAACTGTGCTATATGTATATTTGGGGTGATCTGTAATGGACTGAGGGCTGGGCTTTAGTGTAGTGTTTATGAAGTTGGACCTGAACTAGGGAAACAGAACATCAAGTGGAGTTCAACCAATCAATCTCCGTTTTCTTGTGGGAATAAAATTAGTTAAGACTCCCCCACTGGAGCCATCTTGAACTCTCAGAGAGATATTTGTATAAAAATGCATTTGATGGTGATGATAATTAATAATAATTATGTTGGAATTGAATTAGTGTAAAAAATGTTATTTTTCACAAGTGACAGATTTTACCCATAATATTAAGGCATTAAATTGAATAAGCTACACTTTAATAAATCATAGCTCAGTGTGTGAACTCTGCCTACATAAATCTGCCACTTCAGAATAACATTCCACATATCTGATGAAATGGATGCTTCTACACTTCACCAAACCTAATGTTGCCATAAATCTGTTATGTCTTTATATTTTACGGTGGTTAGCTTGATATTCTTTAACACTGAGCTGTAACGGGTGAATAAAAGAGCCAAGACACCAGAGCAAATGAAGTCCTACCCATTTTGCTCAGAAGCCAGTTGCACTCCCCTCCAACATTGTGGTCTAGAGCGATATTGGACTACATTGCCCATCTTTCAAGTCAGCATTATCATTATGGAAGGTGGATTTCAATAGGTCTGTAAGGAATTTTACTGGGAATGAGGATGAACTGCATGGGCATTTCATAGGCTATAACATGTGAAATCCATTCTCAGTTCATACATTGCTTATTATCTTACTCTACATCATGCTCCTTTTGCACTTTGTAGGACTTTTTTTTTTAAAAAAAAAGCTTCCTGTAATTATAGCCTGGCAGATGCAAGAAAGAAGTTCACCAATTTCTGTCCTCTCTTTGATCTCATCACTCTCTGGTCTTCAAAGTCTTGAGGTCCACTTAGCTGAAGGGCTATAGCTAAAGAAGGCAAAGATCAGAAAGGCCATCCTTTCAGAGAGATCAGGTATCAAATCTACACAAGATGTCAATTTATATCCTTTACCCTGACAAACATAGGGATGGGAACAGTAGCTATTAGTCAATTTGGTTTCTGTTCTTGCTTTTCCATTTGGCCTTCCTGGGGGACCCCAAAATGCTCTGATCTCACCTTCTGCAACCTGACACTCTCTAAAGACTGGGTTTCCCAATATTTCCAGCCATGGGGAATTCTGGAAGTTGCAGCCCTCACACAAGCAGAGTTCCAGGGTGAGGCAGACTGCACTAAACATTTGACCAAAGAAGTCTAAGCAAACAGAGACAGGGTGAGGAGGAAGTGTAGTTTCTTTTCTTCCTAAAGTCTGCATGAAAAATCCACTTCTGGAGATCCGTTCACATTAGAGCTGAGGTCATTCAAATATTAAACCAATTATTGAAGTATATGCTTGACAGTAGCTGCTGCGGTCACAAAAGGAATTTTATATCCAAAAATGCCTTGTTGAACCTTAGGGTAAATATACTCCACTAATCAAGTCTGAAAAAAAATGTTATATTTTACCCCTCCTTTTTAAAAAAAATAAGAATTGCTTCCCCTACTCTTTAAAACAAGTGGGATTTAAGGTAGACATCATGGCACTGATGTTTATCTTCCCCATACATTCTATGCTATCCATTCTGAGGATGCTATTCTCTTGGCAGTCTTTGCTGGTTAGCAATATATAGAGGGGTAGTTGGCCCAGTTATGGAAGCTATCAGTTAATGCACAATATAGCCACAACAGAAAGCCACAGTCCCCAGTGACTTTCTCTTCAGTCCTGGATAACAGGCCATATAAAAACCTGATTCCAATGATTTCAGAGCCCAGAGACTATCTGGTAGAAGTACAAGTTGATTAATTGGTGTTGAATAGCAACTGCACTAGAAAAAGTTATGTTCACTGTACCTTCCCTCTCTTGCTTGCTCTTATCACTTTTTATGTCTCCCCATCTTTCAAAAGCTTTTTGAAGACACCCCCCCCCCCGCAACAAATGTCTTAATTTTAGTCAAGAGAAATGCTTAGAACCAGAAGTGAAAATGAGTGATTTGGCCAGGTTGTGCAAAACGACCTTCCAGTCTCAGACAATGAGAAATGGAGGCAAAATAAATTACTTTTCCTCCTCTACTAATCCATACTTCCTGTTGCATTTTCCTAGCTGTCTATCAAAAATTCTTCATCATTGTTATCATGATGAAGTAGTTTCTATTAAGAGGAAGCAGTTAAACCTCCTTTCTCTAGAAAGACCTAGTGGTACGGGTATAATCCAAGAACCGAAAAGCAGGATGAGGCAATAATTCTTCAAATGGGAGGGGAAAAAAGGAGTAGCATTTCCAAAAATGAACCACCTTTGCAGCTCTTTCAAATATACCACAACTGAACCAGTCATACATTGGCTCATCTGTTGAGCAGAGATAAAGTGCTGTGATGGATATATTCACTGTTTTTTTTTCTCTCATATTTCTCAGCCTTTCCATCTTATTTTCCTCGTTTCCTCATAAATTCTTTACTGCAGTCATGTTTTAAATCAAACCATCTTCATATAACCTATTTAATTGCTTTCAATCAGTACGTTGTACAGTGATTGCAGCTCTGTGTTTCTTTAAAATAAAATATTCCAATGTAGCAAAGCTGCAATTCACAAAAATGAACCAGTCCTTGGGCTAAATAAACAGATCCTTCTCCTCTTTCACCCCTGCCATTTTAATGGCTCTTTTCCACAGGAAAAATGGGTGCAGATTTTTCCAGTCAGATTATGAAAGATCTTTTCAATACAAGAGTAACTTAAAAGATCACCATTACTTTACCAACAAGTGTTGGGAGTGATTTACTGGGGAAAATTATATAAAGTGACAGTGTTATCTTACAATAAGAGGTATTCATTTATTTTAGACATTTCCAACATGTTGGCCTCTAACAGTGTTGAATGGTAACTTGTGTCATTTTCAGCCTATTCCTACTTCATGAAATATCCAAGATTGCTTGATTGGAACAAGATGAACTCATTATTAATTGGACTACTTTCTTTTAGTCTATTTCCAGAATGAATGATTCTTACTTATCCTTCTTCCTTCATTCTTTTAAAGATTTATTTCAATCAAAGCATTTTCACTTTTCTGGCAAATATTTAGTGGAATTCCATAGGTATAGACATTACAGGACAGGCATATTTGTCTATAGTAGCAACATCGATGGAGGATTTAAAGGAGAGAGATGTGTTGAAAAGAACTGGAAGTTAGGTTGGGTATGCAAATGTTATGCATATGAGTTATTCTGTGAATTTAAGATGTTTTCAGATGATTGACATCCAAACTAAAAAAAAAAAAACATGTTTCAGGTATTTTAGTTCATACAAAGAATGGGGCAAAGTTGGTTTGTTCTGGATGTAGGCATAGCATGATTCTTCTGGATTAGAAGTGATTCAGAAGAGGTATGAAGAAGAAAAAGCCAAGGACATTAGCAGCAGCTATTAGGAGGGAAGGGTAGCCACATAAGAGATCCAAAATGGGAGGGCTGCTTGGATACACCATGCTGGAGCTACTAGGGAGAAGGGATGAACCAGTCTTTCTCTGTTTGTCCAATCATTACACTGGAAAATATCTTGAACTGGTGTTTTGCACAGAACATTAGGCACAAACCCCATGAACCTCAAAGAAGCCCTAACTGTGTGACACAAAGGAACTGTTCTGTGTGCCAAGGGAATCTAATATATCATTTGTTTATTATAGATATTCTGTTGATGGTGAGCAATGATAAAAATGGATTCAGGAGAAAAATTAACTTTATGAAGTAGTTCTGTTGTTGTTTTTCCTGGTTACATGTGGCGATAAGAATTGTGCCCATCCCACCTACCATGGGAGTCTATTCTGCTTCTAGACCCAATAGATACCTTCATATGAACCACCAAATCATATTCATTCCATCTAGTCCATTCTTTTTTTAATGGAACAATGTCCAGTACTATTGTCAATCAAGATGTTAGCAGTAGAACCTACAGTTTACAAAAGGTTTGCTTGATCATTGAAGGGACTCTTGGCTTGTTTTGAATGAGCTATACATTAGAGCAGAGGTCTCCAAACTTGGCAACTTTAAGACTTGTGGACTTCAACTCCCAGAATTCTGGGAGTTGTAGTCCACAAGTCTTAAAGTTGCCAAGTTTGGGGACCCCTGCGTTAGAGCTTAAGGATCATGTCACACAACCTTGGCAAAAGAGAAACCCACAAGTTTGGGGTATACACAAATAGAATAAAGGTTGGAAACATACCAGTGGATTATTGCCTCAGTGCCAGGCTCTCTGATCTTCTTGTCATTTTGTCACGTTTTATTAATTAAACATATTCATGCTGACATATTACAGGACAAAGCACAGCTCCAGCGTCATCTTTATTTCCAAGAACATCTGTGAGCCATTTGTTGGTTCCATAAGCATTCTCAGGAGTAACAACGACTGATGATTGCAGCCCAATGTGTCCTTTGAAAATGTGCCCATCTGTTAGGAAAAAGTCAACCACATGCAACAGTGTAGATAGGAGGGGCTTGTGGAGGTGGTGAGTGGAAACAGAGGACAAATTGAAACCATGGCAACCATTTCATGGAATTGTTCCTGACATAGGGCTATTCCTTCTGCTTTTCTTATGAAAAGCAGTCATCCCTGACATCCCAGCCCTGACAATCATCTACAAGGCTTACAAGTAGCACTTTTATTGTTTAATGTGGGACAGATTAAGGAAAGTAATGGGAAAAATTCTGTTGATGGGAAAAATCACTCTCTCTAACATGAGATACGGCTGACGTTTGGGAAGGAAGTGAGTTTTGATAGATGGCTTGACCCATCTGTCATAATCCGTCAGTCCACATATGGAATCAAATCTCTCTGCTAAACAATATTGTGATAGTCAAGAAATAATATTTCTATTTGGCAGTCACTTTTGTTTCTTTCAAGCCAATGCTTTGAAATGCCAACTTCTTAAACCCTTCTTCCCTCAGTGAGATGACCTATCTCATGGGCTGGGTCAGTCTCCCATGTTGGGACCTTCTGTTTTGGGATCTTTCCCACTGCAACTTTGAGGAAACAAACTGGAAACGCTACCCAGTCTCCTGTTTTATTTTTCCTGTCTAGTTTTGGCAATTACAGTGCCACAGGCCACTTAAATGAAAGGAACCCATGGGATTTAAAGCTATTAGTGGGCAGATGTCCAGACAAAACTGTTTCCTGAAAGGGTTGTTTTGAGGCTGGACAGCTATCCTGCACCAGCATTTCTCATTTGACAAATGTTACAATCCAGGTCTCTCTCGTTCTCCCACTCTCTTCTTCACTCTTTTTCTATACAGATAGTCCTTGACTTATGACCACAATCGAGCCCCAAATTTCTGTCGTTAAGCAAGACATTCGTTAAGTGAGTTTTGCCCCATTTTACAGCCTTTTTTGCCTCAGTTCTTAAGTGAATCACTTGCAACTGATAAGCTAGTAACCTGGTTGTTAAGTGAATCTGGCTTTCCCCATTGATTCTGCTTGTCAGGTCGCAAAATGGGATCACATGACCTTGGGACAATGCAACCGTCATAAATATGAACCAGTTGCCAAGCGTCCAAATTTTGATCCCACGATCATAGGGATGCTGCAAAGGTCGTAACTGTGAAAAATGGCCATAAGTCACCTTTTTCAGCGCTGTTGTAACTTTGAACCATCACTGAATGAACTGTAGTAAGTTGAGGACCACCTGTGTAAGAAAGGCAGATGCTGGCAGGGCTGTTGACAGCTTCTGGCAATGAACTCCCCACTTCAGCCACTTCTCCTGCCACCTTCCCAGCACTGCCGCTGTAGCTTGTCTTCTCTGCTGCAGCCATTGCCTGAATAGCAATGAAAAGACGAAGCCCTGGTCAGATGGTAAAAAGTGACGTGATGTGGATATATTTATTGCAGGCATTATCAGTAACAAATGTTTGAGCCAGCTAAAAACCTTCATGCTGTCATCAGAGCTGAAAAGTATATTTAAAAGTCCTTCTGGTGCTGCCTCTCCCCTTCATCCCACAACATCTCTTTGCAAGAAAAATTCTTTAGGAAGTTTCATATGAAAAGCAGCACTCAGCATTGGCAACTTGAGAGGGGTACAAAGATCTTGCAGACTAGGAGAGAATTAGAAAACCATTCCTCATGTCCCATTCGAACCAGCCTCTCCTTGTCTGATTAAAGTTGTTCCAGGCACCCTTGCTTCCACCCCCCTCTCTTGCTGATTGAGGAAGCTGTCCCTATGGAAGCCAAGTGGCCAAGCAAAGCCAGCAGTGAAGGGCAGTGCCAAGCGACTGAGAGGACAGTGTCTTCACCAGCCCAAACTGGCCCATCCCAGCTTGATAATGTAATCAGCATTGTTAAATGCTGGTACATTTGCAAGATTTGTTTCTCTTGCCATGTACATGTATACATCCAAATTAGACTGTGTTGTTTCTCCATGTCGTATAATATGCATGGGTACATGCAAAATTTTGTTTTTATTTATTTATCTTGTCATATTTATGTTTATATTAGAGGTGGATACCCTTTGAGAGCTGTATGCAACATAGTTTCATTTTAATGTATGCCGATTAGTGTACATTCAAAGTGACAATAAAATTATTCCAATTATTCCTAGTGAAGTGTCCTAGAACAGGGGTCCCCAACCACCGGTCCGCGGACCGGTACCGGTCCGTGGAACAAGTCCTACCGGGCCGCTGTTTTGCTGGGCGCCGCCATCTTTTTTTGATGAAAAAGTGCTTCCGGTGAGCTTTTCTGGGTAGAAAGCTCACCGGAAGCACTTTTTCATCAAAAAGCCATTTCTACCCGGAAAAGCTCACCGGAAGCACTTTTGTCACTCAAAAAAAAGATGGCGGCGCCCAGCTAATGCCGGTACCGGGCCGCGCCATAAAAAAGGTTGGGGATACCGGGCCGCGACATAAGAAAGATTGGGGATCACTGTCCTAGAACATGCCCATAGCAAGAGTCAGAAAAGGGAAAACTCTACATTTAAATTGGAATAAAGACACATGTAGGCTTCCCTCATAGCAGGCTGGGGATGAGATGAAAGCACCATCATGGGAACACAACCTCTAACAATCTTCATCCTCTAGTTAGAAAGACGTGAGAGTGAGCCTGTTGTCTCCATATGTACCCAATGGCCGCTGGAAATAAAATAAGCCAGGATGAAGGTGGTGGGGATGATGATAGGAGTTTCAAGATGAATTTGGAGTGGAAGCTTGAGAGGCTGCCCCAATTGCATTTGCTGATCTGCTTTATAAGAATTCCTCTTTTCTTCCTGTTATAATGTCTTTGCATACTTGCAAACACGGCAAATATTACTCAAATATTCACTTCATTTAGAGCAGTGGTTCCCAAAGTGGGCGGTACCCCCCGGGGGGGGGCGGTGGAATGCCTGGGGGGGCACTAAGAGGTGCGGGGGGGCGCTGGAGGTGGGGCCCTCGCAGGGCGCAATTCAGGGGTGGGATTCTACCAGTTCATTACTGTTCCCAGTAGTTGGAGAACCGGTAAAATGAGCCCCTGCCTGGCCCTGCTCCTCTCCGTTCCCTGGCCAGTCAGTCCTTATTGCACATACACAACATAATGTGCATGTGCAACAATCGCTGATGGCCACAGCGGCGCATTGGAGAAGCAGAGCAAGCAAAGTCAGAGGTCAGTAATTTTTGCTTCAAAAAGCATCCAGACGCCGTGTGTTTTTTCGCTATGGCTGGACCGAAAAAAACACGTGGCGGCTGGAGGTTTTTTGCAGGCACAGGGGATCAGCGCAGCGCTGCAGGCGGGATTCACCCTTCCATCCCGGAAGCGCTGCCTGCACTGAGCCACAACAGGTCCCCACCTGGGCCGGGTCAAGCCGACTGCAAGGAAGGCCTCCCGGCGGCTGGTGGGATGGACCCGCGGCGGGGCAGTTCTCCTGGCCTGGTCCGCCTCTGCCTCCGAGTCACTGAGAAAGCTCAACAAGTGATGCCCAGAGCCACGGAACGAGACAGATGGAAAGCCTGACTTCTTCCTCGGTTCCCCTCTGGCAGCGGCTGGAGATGAAACCTCCTCCGCAGGTGAGCGAAGGGGGTTCTCTCGGGGGAGCAACGGTGGGGTGCGAGGAAGGCAAGACATATGCGTGCAACCTCATTACGCCAAGATTTCCAGCAAAAAGGCAGCCAGATTTTGAAAAGCAAAGGAAAACCTCTGGCTTTTACGCTAAATCATGGTTAGCTGAGTTAACCTAATTATCTGGGTTAGATAACCTATTAACCATCCTGATGGTTTAGGTTTGCGTCGTAAAATTACACCAAATTTTAAGTCGTTAACCACACCTTCAGCACCTCCAGTTTACACTAGGCTAGATTTCAAGATGCATGGTAGAGTGGCATTGAGAGCTGGGCAGCATTCAAAGTTCATAAATTATTATCGACCATAGAAAGAAAGGGATATATAAGGAATATCTTCTAAAGATGGTGACATTTGTACTGTACAGTATAGTATTTTCACGTACTCCTTCCAACTTTGTTTGATCTCCTTTGAACTGGTTACTATCTGTCCATTAGCATCCTTTACTACCCAATTTGTGGCTGTGACCTCCTTCTGAGTTCAGAGAACTTTTGGATAACTTTCCTTGGTTTTCCATGTCTGTTTCTTCAGTGTCTTTGCAGATATTGTTCTAATACTGCTTGTCTCTGCTAACAGCTCTCTGGAATTCTGTGGTCTTTGTCTTTAATTTTGACTTAGAAACTGGGAAACCATGAATTGCTCAATTGGGGATTAAAGCTGCCTGGGTCACTCTCTCTTAGGCCACCTACCTAACAAGGTTGTTGTGGGGAAGAAAGGAGAGAGAACACAGCTTTCACTAATATACAATTAAGGTGTGCTATAAATATAGGAAATAAATAAAATTGATTTCATTCCACAGTGGTTTTCTATCAATGAGGTTCAGCAATTGAACCAGTGTAAATACCCTTTCCTATTTGCTACAGCAAATATCACAGATAGTCCTCAATTTATGGCCACAATTGCTCCCAGAATTCTGTTGTTAAACAAGATGGTTAAATGAGTCATGCCTAATTTATGCAGTCCAGCTGCACTGAAAAAAACATGGCCGCTGCAGGCATTCATGACAAGGGTGACATGGGCTGGCGGGGAGCCCAGCGACAACAATGGCAAAGCCCTGGATTGCCTTCCCTGGCAGCTAGCCATGGGATGACAAAAGAGGCGGTCGTGGGTGAGGAAACGGGGAGATTAAGGGCCGGGGCCTCTGAAAGGGGAAACGGGATGATGCAGGATTAGCCCAGGCCTGCCTGGGTAGAAAATAGGTAGATAGTTTAAGGAAGGGATAGAGAGAGAGGGAACGAGAGAAAGAGAGAAAGATAAGAGAAAGGCCTGATGCATCAGATTGAAATGAGGCCTAGTTTAGAGGCCCTTTTCCACACTGAAACATCTTTGCCAGCATCTTTGCCAGAACATTGAAACATCTTTGGCTTCTAATTAAAGGTTTTGTGGACAAAACATGGTCAAGACTATCAGGAAGCTCTCACATTTTGTTGAGGATTTAAACTGGATCCTTTGGACCAGACCTCCGCCCTAAAAAATTACTTTTTCCTAATGTATTACAGTGCCAATTTTGAAGAAGGCAAAACCAAAATGTACTGGTAAAGTACAAGAACACACACACACACACATACATACACTCCCTTCTAACCCTGCTGGAGCAGGTGATTGGAGTAGAATAGATATTATCTTTCTCCTCCCTCCCTCCCTCTTTATTTCTTTTTCTCTCTATCCCTTCCTTCCATCCCGCCCTTCTTTCTTTGTCTATCCCGTTTTCTTTCTGTCCCTTTTTCTTTTCTTCCTTCTTTCTTTCTCTCTCTCTTTCCCTCTCTGAGGCTCACCCCATTGACTTGGTGCACTGCTCTGCTCGGACTTGCTTGGGCAGGTCCCTCCAATGCAGCGGGCTCAATGGGGTGGACCTGAGGGGCCGGCACCTAGAACACAGCAGTGGCGGAGCGTTTGAAAAGTAGAGCAAAGCCAGAGGTCGGTAATTTTTGCTGCAAAGAATCACAAAAGTTTCTGGGCTGTGCACAAGAAGGGACACGCATGTCAATGCAATTCAGCAACATAAAATAAAGAAATAAAAATAAAAGAATCGGCAAATCATCTCTGATTAGATTCTATTCACTACTAGAGTCTAATCAGAGATGCTTTGCCAATTCTAGTCCAATGACCAATGCTCCAGCAGGGTTAGAAGGGAGTGTGTGTGTATGTGTGTGCGTGGCTGTCAAAACTCCAAAAACAGGTCAAGTAGCTCTGGGGAGGCTAGTCATAAATTAGAACACTTGCTAAGCAACCAGCCATTAAGTGACGACCACTTGTATTTGGTTTGCCAGTCACCTGGCCACAACCACTCAGTCATGTGACCACCAAACCACACCTACCCGGTCACGTGACCACCAAGCCACACCCAGCCAGTCACATGACCAGCAAGCCACACCCTCAAATTAGGCCACGCCCACAAAAATTTGAATCCCACCCCTGGGTGGGGGGCACCAAGGATGAGTTTGTAGCACCAAGTGGGCGGTGGACTGAAAAAGTTTGGGAACCACTGATTTAGAGAAAGGTGGGTGCAGTGCCTTTGCAGTTTTTCCTTCTTTCTTTAATATGCATTAAAAAAAATCCCACAATGATTCGTATTTCTTGGAGGACGGGAGAGCTCGTCTACTTCGAAATCAGCACTATCTGCAATAAGTCATTATCTGAAAGGAGTCCCAAAAGAATCATTATCTGCATCAGTATCTGTCCATTTGCTCTTGAACAGGTCTCCGTTATTGGCCAGTTTGTCTAGAAATTGGTTACCTAGTTTACACCTCCTAGCCAATTCACTAACTTACAGCAACTTGGGCGTTGCTTTCTGCACTCTAGATCAGTGGTTCTCAACATGGTCCATGCCATATTTCTAGGGGGCATCATCCTGCTGCAGCTGCTATGCATCGTATATTTTTGTGTATTTTTTTTAAAAAAATGGTTGGCAATTACAATTATGTCGGCATAGAATTAAGCCACTTTGGCAGCTACTACCAATGACTTTGTCTTAATGTTATAAAGACATTACATATATATTACATGATACAGTTCAGAATAATAAACATTGAAGATGGTAAAAAATAGGCAGCTAACGGTGACCACGAAAGGGATTGCAGAGGTAAATTGCGCTCACGAGAGGCCGTGAACAACAACCGAAAAAAAGGTTGAGAACACCTGCTCTGGACTAGGAATACCTAGGAAGTACTAGGAAGAAATCAGTGCGCTACCTGGTAACCATTTCAACGAGGCATTTCGATCCCAGGACCAGCTTGTCCCAACTATTCATTATGCTGATGAAAGTCAAGAAGCAGGTGTAAAATTACCCCCAAGTCGGAGCTTGCTATGTAAGATTTAATTTATTTGTTGAACAAACTGCTAGTTTTCACTTAGCTGTCAATCTTTAAAACAAAGGAATTAAAACAAGTCCATGAAAGGCAAAGGCTTGTTGAAGGCAAATGCTTATGTGGGCCTCCAGTGGCGGATGGTTGTATTGCCCAAGAAAAAGTGGCCGGCAAGGAAATAATCAGAGGTGGTGCAGAGAAGTCAGACTTTCCTGGACAGGATAAGATATTGGCAAGCAAAATACAGGAAATTCAGCAATAGGTGAACCAAACTACATTATGTGGCCAAGGTTAGCTTACTGGTTCCTCTGTTTTTCAACAGAACCTTGGGAGGAGGGGGGGGGGTAATTACAGCAGAAGGCGGGGCTGAGGACAAGCTGCATAAGACTTTATTATTATTTTTTGGCTGGTCCATGTTACCCCTGAGGTTTCTGTTTATTTGTTTGCTCATTTCTTTGTCAGGTTTAGTTTCGCCTCCAACCGTTGGTGATTTGAAAGAGAGTGCATGAGAAGGACACATGTGGTATAAACAAGCATGAGGGTCAAATCGTATTGTAAAGTAACTGGCCTTTTAAAAACTCATATGCAATCATGCCCAAAGAATTGTCATTGCTTTTGACCTGTCGGGCAGAACAAGGAAAAGCAGGAGGCTGGAAGTGCTGTAACGATCTGCTTTGCACCTCCAGGTACCGTGATACGCACAATTCAATGGTCACACCCATACCCAGCATGTAGCATGGGGAGAATAGGTCACTGGAAGCTCCATCTGCTCCTTCAAAAGGGTGACTATTATCTATGGCTGATCCTCCAGAAGAGCATGGATTACACATATCCATTCTTTCCATCTCCTCATTGTTTCTTCTCAGTCTTGTAAGAGGAACGGATGCTGCTGTTCCTTGGTTGCTGGTAACAGTCTCCCAGCCACATGATTAGATCCTTAATGGCGCCTTTTCTGAGTCATGTAGCTCAGCCGTACTGAACAGGAGGCTTCAGGGATGGCAGCATTTAACACACACGATCATGAGTGAGGCCACCTCCACCCTTTCTTCGACTTGATACCATGTGAGGTGTGATACAACTCACACCAGGGTTGTCAGTATGGGACAGAAAAACAATACTTTGGTATTTGTTAAATCTCCAGCATTTTGACAGAAGGAAGGGATGTCCATAGGCTCAGTTGATCAGCAAGGGCAAGGGGGGACCCCCATCAGGGCAAGGACAGTTTTAGAAGGGTGGATTTTAATTCACAGGATGCTTTTGCCAAGAGTTGGCTCCATGTCTCCTTCAGTGGCCACCGCTTGCCTAGGCACTCGGTTTCTGTCACTGGGCTGCTTGCCTCTTCCCTTTTTGCCACCCTCCAGCAGATTCTTGCTCTTTGGGAGTTTGCCTTTATGCCATAGTGGCCGATCTCCACACCACACCCGCTCACAATACTCCTCCAATCTCTGCAGATTGGCGTAGCCGATCAGATGCATGATGTCCTTGAACCACAATCGTTGTCCATGTAGCAGGCGGAGGTTGGGGACTCGGCACGGAGGCCGAGGCAGCTCCTCCTCCTGCTCCTTCTGGAAAATGTGTTCCAGCTGCTCATTCTCCACCACTTCCAAAATGATTTTGCTGACAGTCTGAGCAAAGCCCTGCTCCTGCGACCTGCAGTAATAAGTTCCAGTATCCTGACGAAAGAGTTTCCGAAACAGCAAGCCGTATTCTGTCTTCATGATCCGTTCATCTGTTTTCACCTGGAAGAGCCAGGGAAAAAAATGAAATAAATAAAATTAGGAAGATAAAGAGTTTTCTAGAAATTCAGTTTGATTTAATCGAGATACTGCAGGAATGTCAAGGTCAGCAATGGCTTGACTGCAAACTTTCCTGCAAAAGTAGACCCAGTCTTTCTTAGGGACAAAAAAACCAGGGGTGGGATTCTACCAGTTCGCACCTATTTGCTAGAACTGGTTGTTAACATTCTAAACAGTTCAGAGAACCGGTTGTTAGAAGAAATTATTGGCCTAATCATGTAAGAAAGGCAGGAAGGAAACATTCTGGTGTTGCTTACAGAAACTCCCTCTGGAGTTTTTCCCCCCTCCTTTGCTGGTACTTTGTTGTATAGAGTGACCATTCAAAGTTACAATGGCACTGAAAAAAGTGACTTATGACCATTTTTCACACTTACAATTGTTGCAGCATCCCCACAGTCATGAGAGGCCAGGCGAGGAGATGCGTGCCTCGATGTGAGTGATATTGAGTTGGCCACGCCCAGCCAATAACATGACCACCGAGCCATGTCCACCCAGTCACATGACCACCAAGCCATGCCTACCACCTAAGCCATGCCCACAAAACCAGTAGTTAAAAAATTTGAATCCCACCCCTGCAAAAAAACCAAACAGATTTCTAAATATGCTATGATTCACATCTTTTCTGACATATATTACAGTATGCTTGAACCGATGCAGCAGTGTATGACGAAGTGATAACAGTATGGGTATGTGTGGAAATTCCTGTGGTGAGAAATGCATCTTGCTTCTCCCCCTAAGCACAATAAAAAAAAAAAGTAAATGCTTATTTCACATAACTGATGTGACTCTGAGAATCCAGGGGTTTTTGTGATTGATTAAAGAAAGAAAAAGTAGAGTTACACTTGCTAAATACTGAAGATGCTGGTAAAGAATGGGCCCAGAGACAGGAGCATCCAGGCAATCTGATAGATAGATATATAAAAGATTGCCCCTAAGATCAGAGCTGCTCAAAAAGAAAGCTTCCACTTCATTTGCACTATTTCATCTTTTAGCGGTGTCCCTTCTTTAACTTTAACGTATTAGAGCAAAGCTGCTGAGGGGGGGCCGCCCAAACTTTAACTCTATACTTAAAACATTACTACTATAAACTTTTGAAACATCCAGTCAGGCTCTAACATTTTCCCAAACCACGCTGCTTATCCTGACCCAGAAGTCTTGTCTTTCCCTCAAATTGCCAGACTCCTTTGGTAGCTGGCAATTTTCAATAAATGAAAACATTTCTCTAGCTTTGAAATGTCCCCATCTATAAAAATGTTCTAATTCCAATCCAATCCTTACTCTGCCATTAGGTTGTGAATGCTTTAGGGTGACTTACTTCTGGTTGTATGCTGGGTAATGATAGCAGTAGTGCCTAAAAGGAATTTTTCTAGGAAGTAGCAGTCCCTAAAAACTAGGTGTGGCCACCCAGAAACCTACCTAAAATTCTGCAGCACTTTTGTTCATCTCAAAATGGGTTTCTCCTGCAAACAGACTTCACCTGCAAGGATTTTATTCCAGCTGAGTCTCCTGACACAAGCCCCACCTTATAAAGGAAGTCACCCAGTACTGAAACTAAATAGAAATAGCAGATAGACGTACATCTTGCTAATTTCTTCCCTTCTTTTAAACGATTGTATTTATTGTTTTATACAAAGAACAAGGAGCCCAGCAAGAAAAGCACATTCCATTAATCTGTGTGGTCCTTCAGAAAGTTGAAGGGGAGACATGGGAGGCGGTCTAACACCACTGCACCGTCAGGAAGTACCAGCGTTGCCCTTATTAGCAAATGATGGTTTTGGAATGAAACTCAGCAGCTGTGTTTACTTATCAGTTCCCACCTTCTATATCCCAATTGCCCCCTCCCCCAAAAAACCCTCCTCTCCAATCATTGTGTATTATCACTTCACTTCCTGGGAATTAGACTAGCCTGGGAAAAGAGGAGAAAGACCTCACACAGTTGGGGGTGGTGTGGATTTCCCTATTTTCAGTTTAGTCAGGAATTCCTCATCACGCTCCCTGAAATCGCAATTCCAAGAACCAAACGTTTGGTGTGATGATTAAGGCCTACAAAGCAGGAGACCATGAATTCTAGGCCTACCTTAGGCATTTGGGTGACTTTGGGCCAGTCATTCTCAGTCAACCCATCTAACTGGGTGGTTGTTGAGGGGAAAAAGAGGAGAAAGATGAAGTATTGGGTATCTTTGCTGCCTTGAGTAACACATAAAGTAATAAAAGTGGGCTAATTACTAAATAATCTACATGCAGATAACATCAGGAAGAAAACCCTCTCCCTGAAGGCTAATTGCCGTTACAAATAAGTATTTACTGAGGAGTAGAATTCAGTATGAAGTGGCAAAGTTAATAACATGTTATTTACATTATGTAGAATAATTCTTGGGCTTTTTAAATTTTAAATATTCACGGACTGTCTTCATTTTGCTTGCGTGATATTTCTCTGGTTTCCACAGAACTTGCACATGTTGTAAAGGCAACTTTACTAATAATTTTGTAATTTTTACTCCAGCTTCTCTGTTGAGATTTGATATGCAAGTCTGCCTCTTAAAAAAATATTGTGACTATGGCAAAATAATTTGTGGGAAAATATTCCCCAAATCATCACACATTGAAGCAGCAATGAAAGTTACAGAATTTAACTGAGAGCCACTCCCTAATTATATATGTATTCCAAACCACTGAAATCAGGCCTGGATATTTAAGAAAGGGAAAAGCAAGGCTATGCCACTATTCCAGAGACCTGCTTTAAAATTAATTGGAGAGTCTATACCTCCTAAATTATTAATTTGTTCCTATAAGGCTGGACCATCATTTGCACAGAAAGAATGTAAGTTTACCTTCCATGCTTTGAGTACAAGTGAAAAATAAATAGAATTTTGGATTTGTTAGTGTTGGGGTGGGTGGGTTGTTAGTATGTTGTTTGCTATAATTCAATATTATAAGAACTTGCTGGATAGTTCAGTCTGTTTAATTAAATATTTTATGTATTTAATGAGTTCCTCTTTCACATGAGTTACATTTTTGTGTATTTTTTTTTTGAAGAAATTGCAGTGAAAAAATATATGCATAACATTTTAAACAATTATTCTGAAAGTATTTTCTGTCAAAGTATTTTCTCAGATATTTCACTACCCTAAAACGTATACCCTTTATCACCAAATCTATCACCAAATATTTCTTAGCTGAGAATTGCACCAACAATGGATAACAAAGTACCTTTATCAGGAGTTTAATAGAACTAGAATTCAGTGGATCTGAACATCAAAGTATGTCAAGCAGAGAATGACACGTCTTGTGAGGTGTCATTCTGATCACCAGAAGATAGACAGACAAAGAAAGCCACCACCACCCTCCCTCAGTGGACTAGGACCTGTCCCTGTAGGTCCATTCCCAGATGGACCTTTTTGAGAATACCGCCTTACACACACATAATGAACTCTGAATTAAGAGTTCTTTATTCCTCATCTTCTCTCCTTTACTTCAGCTGCTGTTGCTGGAATACTTGTGTTGATACTCCTGAGGTCTCCTTGGTTTCTTCCAGTAGGAAGAAAGGCTGGAATATTGCTTTCTAGCCTGAAAGACAATCAATCTTTTAAGTATATGGCATTTTCCTTCTTAGCTGCAGATGGCAAGTACCTCTTCTTAGTGTACTCTCTACCAGCATCACAACAATAACCTTCCCAAACAACAATAATCTTCCCAAACTACTTTGGCAGGGCTTGCCTGCCAGAGTAGTTCTTGACTGATGGTCAATTTGCCAATGTCTGAACCCCAGCCATCTGCAAATTAACACTCTGGTTGCCATAGAGTGTGGTTGCATCAGTAATCAATTCTGCTGTTTTTAGCAAACTCACTGAATGCCTCCTTAAGGAGTTCAGGGTCAATTAATAAAGCCTTAAACAACTCACATACCCATATTAACAGAGCTGGAGTGTGGGGAACAGCTATAAAAATAACTTCCAAGTCTTGAAGGCCCACAACAGCTGTTTCATTGTTATTTAAGCTGTATCCATCTTACATTCAGTAGAATTCATAAGAACTGTACTTCCTTCTCTTTGGACCACTGTCTTGGCAATGATGGCCATGAGTAGTTTATTGACAAAAGACATTCCAAGCTATTGTATTGCCTCTGTGAAAAGGAGGTACAAATCGAGAGAGGAAAATGCTTTACTTTTAGTAGGCTCAGTTACATGATAATCTGTTTTCTTTTTTCCCCTAGCCCAGATAGAGCCAAGAATTAAAAAAAAAAATCAGATTGAAGAATGAGAGGGAGGGCAGATCGCGTCGACCAGATGCAAGAGTAGCTCTGCCTTATGACTGGAAGAGGTTGAGGAGACCTTTCTTATCTGTTCATCATAAGTAACCAAGAACTCCATATGTGCTTAACAGCCTGAGGAGAAGACAATTTTATTCACAGACAGGGAACAGAATGGAAAGGGGTACATTTGGCAGAGATCCTCAGCTTTTACAGCAGTATTGCACACTGAAATTTAGTAAATAAAGATCTCCCAGACCCTCCACAATGCTCTATATAACCAATATCTATTGTAAGAAAACAGTCAAGACAAAAAATGTGGTACTTATGCGGCAGGAACAATAATGTGATAAGATGACTCATATATTTACATGAGAGAGTATGTGTTTGTGTATATACTTAGAGGGAGAAGATATAAAGAAAATTGCTATTAAGAAAACAAAAGCAAGAGTGCCTCTCACCTCATCTCTTAGCTCCTCTGGAGATCTGCGTACAAACCATTGCACTGCAGCTTGGGGTGACTTGGGGATGCACTCTAAAAAGGTACTGTTGTGCTCTGTCCCATATACCACCTTCTCCTCAATGCTGTCAAAGTCATCCACTACAAAAATGCAAAAATTGAAATTTTTAAAGAAGAGATTGGACAGCCATTTGTCTGAAATGGTTCCTGCCTGAGCAGGGGGTTGAACTAGAAGTCTTCCAAAACTTCCAATTCTGTCTGTTCTGTTCCGTTCCATCCTCTTCTGTTCCTACTCTGTTCCTACTCTATTCTGTTCCTACTCTATTCTGTTCCTACTCTACTCTACTCTACTCTCTTTCTATATGCTATTACCACATATCAATCATTCGGAAATCTCCCATTTCCATAAAAGGGTCACGATGGTCCAGGATTGCTTCTGAACCTGTGGGAGGTAGGAATGGGTTTGAAGCCTGGCCCAACCTGCTATTTTGCTCTTTGGAATAGAGAGATATTTATTCCCCATCCAAAACACTGAGTACTGAATCAAAATTGTCAGAGTGTTTGCAGGGTTAATTCAAGATGCCAAAGACTCCAAGGTCTCCTCTTTTTCCCAATATTCCAGTGAAGATTGTGGAACTCTGTTTATGCTTTCATAAAATAGATGCTGTCCAAAGCAAAAATTTGACCATATCCCTGTGAAAATCTCTGTTTCATGAACACAGAGGTTATTATTAGCGGTAACACAGCAGACCCCTTGCCTATTTGTAATTGATCTTAACAGCAGTAGCATTTAGCATTTATATACAGCTTCACAGTGCCCTCTCTAAGTTTACAGAGTCAGCATATTGCCCCCAACAATCTAGGTCCTCATTTTACCGACCTCTGAAGAATGGAAGGCTGAGTCAGTCTTGTGCCTGGTGAGATTTGATCTGGCAAATTGCAGTCAGCCAGCAGTCAGCAGAAGTAGCCTGCAGTACTGCATTCTCACCACTGCACCAGCGTGGCTGCCATGTTCACTCTCCAGTGTCCTTGAAAGCCAAGGATATGGCAGGTATCCCTCCACAAAAGCCATCCCATTCTGCCCCACCGCTCTAAACATATATTCCCAAGTTTCTTCACCTGTTAGGTTTTGATCCAAGCACTGGTGCATGGGGTTCCCGTTCTGGATGTCTTGCCTGCGAAAGCGACGTTTGCCCGATTCCTGGTATCTGGTGCAAGTGAGACCATCCCAGGCACAATAGGGGTCCCGTGCCAGGCAGCATTCTGCACAGGCGGTCCCATACGTCTCACACTGATGCAGTTTCACTTGGGCAACACCGACCCGTGAGCCCACGTAAAGCATTTGCTGTCAAAACAATTCAAAGCAGGGTTAATCAGAGGTGCACCAAATCACCCTGGAGCTGTTATTTTTAATAGCAGCCTCATGCTGATGAAGAGTTATAAAGCACACAGTGAAATTGGTGGGCATTATTTTAAAGAGGGACCCAAACCCTCACTCACTAACACTGATAATATTACCTGGTTGGGTAATGAAATGTCTGCAACTAAATACCCATGCTCAGAGAGTACTAGGACTCCACAGTTCAATTCTCAGTTACAGATATTCTCTTCTACTGGGACATCTTTTGTTTCTATCAGAATTTCCTCTGCACTTTTCAGAAAAGAAAACTGAAGCTTAGCTTGTTAAAAGTACCTCCGTATGATGATACTGACCCTACTTGAAGCCAACTCCAAACCTGCCTAATTTCAGGAGACTGGCTTGTCTGGAGAGTTGGCTGCCTTATTCCTAGTGGTGTTTTGTTCAGTAAAATGGGAATGCATGAGTAGTGTTTGCTGGAATGCTGCTGTAGCTGAGATGGAGGGGGGGCAATCTTCCTGGCTCATTTCCTGGGCTCAAGTAAGCCTTCACTCATTCCTTCCCCCATACCACTGAGGGTCAATTCCTACATCCTCAACTATGTGTTTATTTCCCTCCCATCCCAAAACTCTTACAGGTCCTGGAAGAAAAGCCCTGCCGTAAACTTGGTGATATGCTTTTGTTCTAGATACGTTTTTAAATATATATATATAAAATGATGTTTAGACTATCTAGATACTTAAGATAAAGCAAGGGGTAGAACTGGAAAAATAAAAAATAAATTATCTAATTTATTTTTATTTTTCAGTTCCACACCTCATTTAATCTTAAGTTCCCATAATAGTAACATGGACATTGGAAACAGTGAGAGGCAGTTTTCCTTTTGCTGTGAAATTGGGGAACTGGAAATTTTTGCTCCTTTAGGACCCAGACAAAGTTAGGAATCAGATCTTGACTGAACTATTTTTTTCTAAGCTACCCTACTGATCAGCGGGCAGGAGCACTGCAATATATTGAACATAGGACCAATCAACAAGAGAACCAATCAGCTGCTCAGAATTTAAATATAGCTCCAAACGAACAACCAATCACACGACCAACTGACCAAACTGGCATACAAGACATTTATAAGCTAAGGCGAACAGGACAAGGAAATCCTGCTGATGATGTTACCTAGTATGGTAACGCAACGTTCAGAAACTAACTTGAAACAAGCTTGCAGAGCTAACCACTGGCAAAATCATGCTGATCTTTTACAGGTAAGGTACATCTTGCTGTAGAAACAAGTGCAGCAATTTTCATGGGAACAATGGCACTGGGAAGGACTGTTCAGTCTCTTCCCCCGCACCCTGCACTCTATTTTCCTGATCTAAATTGCGCTCTTCCTTTTTCTACTGAATTTGGTCCTCTAAGTGAAAATATAGGCAGCTGTGTCATCAACCTTCTTAAGTTACAGCATTTGGAAGAGCAATAAAATTAAATGGCTTTGGAATTCCCACAGTTTCCTGGATATGTTTTGACATTATTTATGGCCATTCAGAATTGAAACTGATCGTATATATGTTAATGTCAAAGAAAACCTACTCGGTAACGTCAGAGGTCTTAGAAGTCAAGACATGCAGAAAGAAGCCACATTACATATGCCTTGAGATAATTAATATCTGTAGTACCAAACTACAGTTAGCATTTTTAACAGATTTCTGTGATTTAAAATAGAAATTCATGATTTAAATAATGATTTCATATTTCTAATTTCTAATGACTATTGGAGAATAATTGGAAGTGGTCCGCTGTTTATAAAGCAGGGACATGTTTTCCCCAATGTACCGCCCATTGAAATATTAGACTACACAACCTATGATTTACAAACAGGATTCCCAGTTTATCTGAGATTATGGCTACTAAATTCAACAGAGCTGAATAATGCTAGATTGGAGGAAGATAAATTATATTGTGATAGTTCCCTGTTTGCTGTGAAGTCAGAGATTCTTTTGGAATGGGTATCTGAACTTTCCCTGGTCTTAACATCTTTCAACAAAAAATCACCACATCTAAAATCTTGGAAGTGTTTTGTTGGGCTTCAGGCATGGTGGTGATTGAAAGCTGTTTTCACCACCACCATATTCTCATAAAGAACCTATTCTTTAGGTTTTTGTTCCTATTTCATAGTATAGCTTTAAATAATCAAAATTTGGGCTGGCATTTTACTAGTTTAGCATCCATATTGTCTCACTACAGACCATATTATGATTTCCTCATATCCTCTGGGCTGACAGAAGATGGCTTATAATTGTTTATAAAATATAGTCCCCGTCCCCCCCGATCCTGTAAAATGACAGTTTGCCATTTTGTTTTTTTGTTTTTTGCACATTCATTTTGTAGTTTTTCAAATAAATTTTCTGGCCAAATTTTATCATGAGACACCATTCTGGTGAGAGGGGAGGCATATAAATAAATAAGTAAATAATGCAATTTTCACACGGTAAATTATTCAACTGTAAAGCTGAGTAATTCATGATTTAACTGAGATAA
Source organism: Notechis scutatus (assembly GCF_049901735.1). NCBI lineage: Eukaryota > Metazoa > Chordata > Lepidosauria > Squamata > Elapidae > Notechis > Notechis scutatus. Next base: position 63,987,943 of record NC_142010.1, read on the forward strand.
ATAAAATTGTAATATGTTTTTTGGCTACTTGATTCTATATTTATCACATATACTGTATGGAAGATTCTAAAACTGAACTCTTTGTTTAGTTATACTATTCAGTTCATCAAAAACTTTTTATCCAAAATTTGACCTTTTTCCACATATGAATCTAAAGTGGAAAAATGTTAAAGCTGATACTTTTACAAACTTTTGCAGCTCCCTTTTAATATGAAACAAATGTGCTGTGTTTGAGTATCTATCACATTGCCTGCAAAAATTTAGTAATTCTCCTTCTCTGTCTCTCTCTCTCTCCATACACACACCAAATTATTATTCATGCACATATATAATTTGGATATATAATTTTATTTATAATTGAGGGGGATGGGTTATAACAAAATTTATAATCAGTTCACAGTAGAAAAATGGGTCACTATATAATTATATTGTGTGGTTTCTTGCTTGGTTTGGGAATAAGGATAATTTTACAATTGTAGCAGAATGAGGGAAGATTTTTCTCTTAAATACATTCAATTACATATTAATAAGAACTCTTGTATTTAAATATCCTTGTGCTGTTCCTAAAATTCCTTACTGAGTCTGATCCATTCAGCACTGAAACATTTGTAATTTAGATTATCATTAATTTCATCTACTAAAGAATTGCTTGAAGTATATAAATTTTTCAAAAAATCATAAATTAATCATTAATATTTTAGTATGGTAATAACTTGACCTTTAGAGATTTTTCAAAATCTTTTTATCTTTATTTTTAAATCTATTTGTTTTCAATTTTGAATTGTATTACTGTATTCATAATATTTTTGTTTTACATATAAAAGCTGTGCGGTGACTTTATTAATCTCTAAAATACTTTATTCTTTTCTTTTTCATTTCTAACTGTAGAATATACATATTAACAGCCTGCTTCCTGTATTTTGCTAATATATTCTTGATTTCTATATCTAATTTATTTGCATATGATGAAGATTCATTTTCAATTATATTGATCTGGTTTATATATTCATAATTATTTGATTTATGTATTAATATTAATATTTTCATAGATTCCTATCTTATTATCAGTATTACGAATATTTGCATAATTTTCTTTAAAAAAATAACTGTTATTTTGCTGCTTTATTAAAGTTAATATAGTATTAAATGACAAAAATGAGTGTAGGTTATATTATTATCTAATTTTAACTCTAAAACATTGGTCATTGGGAAGTCATGGCTCCCTATGACTAGATTAAACTCTGAACCTGCATAATATTCTACTGGCTTGTGTACAGTGATTTTTGGGTTTTACTTTTTTTTAATAGCAATTTTTGTTCAAACTGGTCCTGAGTTTGTGTTTACCATTTGTCTCAGCAGTAAGTTTTCTATGTCAAATCCATTTAAGACACTGCATTGCATTCTGAAGGAACCTTGTTTGTTAATTAATTATTACTTTTTTGTCCAATTTCCTTTAGTAAACATTTAAGATGTTTAAAATACATCTATAGCAATGCTGCAGGAAATTCAACCAATAGAATAAAAGATAAATATTTTGGAAAACTACAATTTGTTGGAAGGAATGAAAGAGGGAATGGCCATGCCTAGTTTAAATAGTGAATTTTATAGTAAAAACGCAAAGGGATAGAAGTTGATGATTTATTTTTATAATTCATTCATTACTTACCCGTTTCACAGAAATTTCCATCTCAGTGATGGGGATTGGTACCTGGAGGACATGAAGACATGGCAATTCAACTAAAGTATGTCCCCCAAATGACTCCCAATCCTATCCTATGATTCTGCATTTATGTATTTCTAATAGTCATCGAAGGTCATTATTGTCCCAGCTATTTTCTCACAAAAATAAATGCGTACACACAAATGGCAGTTGGACAGATAGCTTTTTCCAAACTTAAACTTTCAGTAAATCTGAAAATTAGGGCTAATGGAGATATACAACCATTCTCTTTCCCAGGTTACTCAATAGTTATAAGTATAAATAAGTATACTTTCTATGGTCTTTTTCTCTGAAAAACTGGATCAAACAGAATAACAAATTCCAACAAGCAAGGATCTTGGGCTATTCAAAAAGCAGGGCAAGGTCCCATTATCCATGAAAGTTCATAGCCAAATGGGAACCAAGCCTAAAAGCAGACTTAAATAATTGCTGCAGTATTCATATTGTGGCTACTACCTTTATCATAGCTCCTTCATGTACGGAAGAGTATACATACATACATACATACATACATACATACATACATACATACATACATACATATCTGGATTCATAAAATACAATTTTTCACTTTCTAAGATAGGCTTCTAATTAATATTGTGTTCAGGATGATAACTATCTTCATAAAACACATTACAAACTTGGAATTATACAGCTAAGTAGTAATTAGGCACAAAAATGGTCCATGTATGACTATTACCGCACACGTGCACACTGATAGTGCAAGACTTTGTCAGAGGAACACTTGTAAATGCTATGCAAGAAACCAGTGAATATCAAGCAATGTGCAATACAGTCAAAATTAGCCAGCCAGGATTGTTTCTTTACTGAATATATACATGAAGCTCACACTTATACTGCTATTTTTACTGCACCTTAAACACTTGAAGCTCTTCCAAAACCACTTCTTCAACAGCAGCAAAATTTCCTCTTTGTAGGGCTATCACCTTCAATATGGTGCCAGCATCTAAAAGGGAGGAAGGAAAGAAAGCCCACTGAAACAAGGCCATCCCTGGGGTCACCTAAAATCCTGGCAAAGCTCATTGGGAACTTTTTCAAAAGCTGCTCTTGACAGCAAGTAGCCTAGAATGTGACTCCTAGTTTTATACTATGAGATATACTACACTACTAATATGTGATTTTAGATCTCTGCATCCCTGAATCATCTTTATTCTTTTACATTTAAAAGCTATTGGGGAAATGCTAATTTAAAAAAAAATCAATGCTCAACTTTCCACCTTAAAAAAACTAAATGGTAATTTCACCATTTTTTTTTCTCATTCTCTAACCTTGACTTGGAAAACATTTCTTGTAGTTTGCTAAGCTATTGTTTTTCTCACTGTTGAATAGAGACTACATTTTGAAATACAGCAAACAAAAGGACACAATTTCTAAGAAAGGAGCCTTAATGGCAGACAAATTTGAACATCCCTTCCACACAACACTGTAATTGGAGATTCCCTGAAGAAGTATTTTCCTTGAAGAAAACACATGTATGACTCACTCAAATCCATCCATCTCCTTCACCCTTTCTATCCTCCTGAATAAGTAAAAGCTGAAAATATTCTATTTTGCTGGTATAGGGCAAACTTCCTGTTGTGCCAAAAGATGCCAGATCATTCAGACAGCCCCATGGTGGTCACAACGTAGTTCTAACTGATTCACAAATTGGTCCAAATGGCTCACTTCTATTCTGAATTCAGCTGAGCATGATGCACAGGCCTTGTTTCAATGCATAGCAAAGTTGGGCTTGTCCATTCATCAGTATTTTACCCAAGACCCCTTTTCAATGTCAGGTTGTAGTCTGAAGTTTTGAAAATTCAGGAAATTATCTTCAAACTCACAAATTCTTCTACATAATGACAAGCAACTCCATATACTGTATCTGCAGTTTGGAAGAGAGATGTTCAGGTACTGCTGAACCCCAGTACCTGTGCCAATGAACATGACATCGTAATGCCCATCCTCAGCTTCCACACGATCCACCACTAACTGCCTCAGGCGATGATGCAGGTTGGTTTTCACCAGCACAGGCCGCCGTTGTAGTGGATACACAGATTTGCTCATCAGGGGGTGAGCACGTGCAAATTGCAGTACCTCATCTGGGTAGTCTTTGGTCGAGGAGTACTGACGACTTGGCTGGTTGGTTGTTTTGCTAGGGCACTAGGAAAAAGGAAATCATTTTAGCAAATAGCTCTGTTTTTACTAGTTATCAGGAATCAAAGCCAACTCTTTCCCCCATTTCATTTTTTTCCTTGATTCTTCCCATGCTTGCAAAATTTATTCCAGAAGTTGAGAAACTTTTTTTGTTGTCATTTCCACTGATGTGAATAGTTCTGGCAGCTTTAGATAATCACACAAAACATTATTTTGCATGTTATTTTTTAATTTCTTTGTTTTATGGCAAATTGCTCTTCCTATACATTGTTCTTTTCTTGTCGTCCCCCCGCCCCCCAGGAAAATCATCACCTTCATTCTTATACTTACAACTCCTGGCCTTGGGTAAGGCACCTTGCCCTCATAAGCTGCCCACTGATGATCAGGACCATCTTTATGAGCAAATGGTCCATTAAAAACCTCCCAGATGTCTGCCATACGATAGACACAGATGGCGAAGCCTTGGAAGACATTGCTGTAATGAGAAAAAATTACCCAAATATTGCTTGTAACACAAGATTTAAATGTCACTGAGATTTGCTTGTTATCTCTCTAGGCTGCAATTCAGAAAGAAAGAAAAATGCTTTTAAGTAAATAAATGCCTAGAAGGTTACACTTTTTGGGGGGTGGGGGGTGGGGAATAATTCATACTGTATGAATCCTAGTGAAGTTGACTGAAGAAGAATTGGCGAAAAAGCAAACTATATTGGGTATACAAAAAATTATAAACTCATTATAAAGGGCATTTTTAAAAGATTCGCTGTTAAAAGTAACTACAGACAGAACTACAAACCACAGATAGAAACATCTCACCTGATGGTGCTAAACAGTGCATAGACTTCAGGATTCTTGCCATCTTTGGCCCTCAGAAGAAAGATGTCCTCTGTTGAAAAGTGGATGATCGAATGAGTTCTGTAACTGTTGTGTCAATGTACTTACTCTACACAAACATATTTCTAAGTGTTTTTTTTCTTCTAATGACTGGCTCAGGAATTCTGGGGGTTGAAGTCTACAAGTCATAAAAGGGGCAGAGTTCCCCATCCCTGGCCTAGAAGATATTTGTGCTATCCATTTTGTTTCACTGCTGCTAACTCCTGTTACACTACCACTGCCTAATCTAAAATAAAATTGCATGGCGCCACACTCTAGCATAGGAACACAACCTTTTTCTGAAGTGAAGGTTGTCCTAGCTAGCCTGTGGGTGCTGTGCTGGAGAAGAGAAGAGGCCCATTCCAAAATTTGGGAAGCTGAGCCGAGTCAGAATAAGACTACAACTGATTTCATTTGTATGTAATTAAACATCATCAATATGATTACTCTTCATCCATGCATTTAATAATTTCTCCTTTCTCTTATACCAAAAATTGTATTTTTTTCTTTGGAGGTTGCAGACAAATTGGGGTGGGGGGGGGTGCTACATAAGACCAGGGAATCTCAGATTATGAGTTCCTAACATAAGGATGCATCATTGACTTTAAACTCCCAGTGGTTTTTGATTAAGCTCTGATCAAATCTCCACTGGCTTAGTTTTAGGATTAGTATAGCATTAAATGTCCCTGGTCATTCCTTTGGTTCCACTTTCCCCATACTGTAAATTCCTAATCCTCTACAAACCAACCAACTGTGATTATGGAATATAAATCACACCCAGTTCATCAAAGTGTGTGTCAATGCCATCTGGTCCTGGAACAGAACACACAAGACGAGCTTTGTTGAAAGTGCTCCATTTGTTGACCAGCACTCGTTGTCCACCAACATCATTCTGGAAGAAGAAAAATAAATAATGTTCAGGAGTGAAAGCCACTGACATAATGGCACATAACTGTTTTTGAACCTTTTGAATTTGTAATATTTCAGCATAAAGATGAGTTAAAACATGATCTTTCTCCACACAAGTCCTGAAACAAGATCCTGAGGAGCTAGTTGAACAAACAAAAACATTACATTTGCTTATTATTTTACTCATTGAGAGAAATGACTCAAGGGTAGTCTTAAAGGTGCTCTTTTTTTCCAAAAGGCAATAGGACTATAATTCCTTGAGGAAGAAGAATAAGATGTTTCGCTTCTCCTCCAAGAAGCTTCATTGGTTCTGGCAGGATGGTGGGAGTATGTGTGCAAAGATAATATTTATTTGCAATCATCTGGTTGTTAGCATTTTCCCTGAGAGCTCTTGAGGCCACTTGGAGGTTTGATAGGCCCTATCTAACAAAATGAAATTCAATGTAGAGAAAAGTAAAGTCTTACACTTAGGCAAGAAAAACCAAAAATACACATATACACTGGGTGAAACCAGGCTCAATAGCAGTAACTGTGAGAGGAATCTTGGAGTTTTAGTGGACAACCAATTAAATATGAGCCAGCAGTATGTGACAGCAGCCAGAAAAGCCAATGCAATCCTAAATTACATTAACGGAGGGATACAATCAAGATCAAGGGAGGTACTAATACACCTCTATAAAGCTTTAGTAAGACTACACCTAGAGTACTACATCCAGTTTTGGTCACCACACTATTAAAAAGATGTTGAGACTTTAGAAAGAGTGCAGAAAAGAGCAACCAAGATGATTAGGGGACCGGAGGCTAAAACATACAATGAAGAGTTGCAGGAACTGAGCATGGCTAGTTAGTGAAGAGAAGGACCGGGGGACAATGATGGCAGTGTTCCAATATTTGAGGGGCTGCCACAGAGAGGAGGGGAGAGGGGTCAAGCTATTTTGCAAAGCAGCTGAAGGCCAGACAAGGAATAATGGATGGAAACTGAACAAGGAGAGATTCAATCTGGAAATAAGGAGAAATTTTCTGACAGTGAGAGCAATCAACCAATGGAACAGCTATAAACTACACTGCTCAAAAAAATAAAGGGAACACAAAAATAAGATATCCTAGATCTGAATGAATGAAATATTCTTATTAAATACATTGTTCATTACATAGTTGAATGTGCTGACAACAAAATCACACAAAAATTATCAATGGAAATCAAATTTAGCAACCCATGGAGGACTGGATTTGGAGTTACACTCAAAATTAAAGTGGAAAAAAACACTACAGGCTGATCCAACTTTGATGTAATGTCCTTAAAACAAGTCAAAATGAGGCTCAGTAGTGTGTGTGGCCTCCATATGCCTGTATGACCTCCCTACAATGCCTGGGCATGCTCTTGATGAGGTGGCGGATGGTCTCCTGAGGGATCTCCTCCCACACCTGGACTAAAGCATCCCCCAACTCCTGGACAGTCTGTGGTACAACGTGGCATTGGTGGATGGAGCGAGACATGATGTCCCAGATGTGCTCAATTGGATTCAGATCTGGGGAACGGGCGGGCCAGTCCATAGCATCAATGCCTTCATCTTGTAGGAACTGCTGACACACTCCAGCCACATGAGGTCTAGCATTGTCTTGCATTAGGAGGAACCCAGGGCCAACCGCACCAGCATATGGTCTCACAAGGGGTCTGAGGATCTCATCTCGGTACCTAATGGCAGTCAGACTACCTCTGGCGAGCACATGGAGGGCTGTACAGCCCCCTAAAGAAATGCCACCCCACACCATTACTGACCCACTGCCAAACTGGTCATGCTGGAGGATGTTGCAGGCATCAGAACGTTCTCCACGGCGTCTCCAGACCCTGTCATGTCTGTCACATGTGCTCAGTGTGAATCTGCTTTCATCTGTGAAGAGCACAGGGTGCCAGTGGCGAATTTGCCAATCTTGGTGTTCTCTGGCAAATGCCAAATGTCCTGCACGGTGTTGGGCTGTAAGCACAACCCCCACCTGTGGACATCGGGCCCTCATACCACCCTCATGGTGTCTGTTTCTGACCATTTGAGCAGCCACATGCACATTTGTGGCCCGCTGGAGGTCATTTTGAAGGGCTCTGGCAGTGCTCCTCCTGTCCCTCCTTGCACAAAGGCAGAGATAGCAGTCCTGATGCTGGGTTGTTGCCTTCCTACGGCCTCCTCCACATCTCCTGATGTACTGGCCTGTCTCCTGGTAGCGCCTCCATGCTCTGGACACTACGCTGACAGACACAGCAAACCTTCTTGCCACAGCTCGCATTGATGTGCCATCCTAGATGAGCTGCACTACCTGAGCCACTTGTGTGGGTTGTAGACTCCGTCTCATGCTACCACTAGAGTGAAAGCACCACCAGCATTCAAAAGTGACCAAACCATCAGCCAGAAAGCATAGGAACCGAGAAGTGGTCTGTGGTCACCACTTGCAGAACCGCTCCTTTATTGGGGATGTCTTGCTAACTGCCTATGCTTTCCACCTGTTGTCTATTCCATTTGCACAACAGCATGTGAAATTGATTGTCAATCAGTGTTGCTACCTAAGTGGACAGTTTGATTTCACAGAAGTGTGATTGACTTGGAGTTATATTGTGTTGTTTAAGTGTCCCCTTTATTTTTTTGAGCAGTGTATATTTAAACTATATTTATTGCCTTCAGAAGTTGTGGGAGCTTCACCACTGGAAGCCTTCAAGAAGAGACTGGACTGCCATCTGTCAAAAATGGTGTAGGATCTGCTCAGGTGGGGGGTTGGACTAGATGACCTACGAGGTCCCTTCCAACTCTGTTAATCTGTATCTAAATCTGTATCTGTTTATCTGTGCCCTCATCATATATAATGTTAAAAGAAAAGGGACACCGATGGCTCATCTAACATTGTAAACCTTAATTCTGCCCATAAGACCTGAGTTTTGATAATGCATTTCTAAACAGAAGTAACTTGTACTAATTCTACATGCAATGTTACTATTAATTATTTTGTTTATAATGAACTGCTCCCTTGAGAAACAGAATAATCCTTTCCCACATACACACTTAAAATGTTATACTCCAAGAAAAACACTGATAAGACTGAAAGTAACAACCAATTTTATCATTTTGGGAAGTTGGTGGCAAGATTTTAAACTAAATTTATTTCTCCCCCAAATAAACTTTAGACTTCTGACTAAAATAAATCTCGTTTCACCACAGGAAGCCTAAAGAAGTAACAGTATACATACTAAAATTATTCTTTGCAACTAGAAAATGCAAAGAAAAATACCCCAACATCCCCAGAACCCCAGGAAAAACACAGAAAATTCAGCCTACACATGTAATTTGACCCTACCTACTTTTCATCATTGCCCTACTCAATGTGGTTTTCATTCTCCCTCCCAAATATTACAATACAACCCACAACTAACACATGTCTGTTTTTCTTTGCAATAGAGGAACCAAAACAGACTCCAACTATCTTCCAGCAATTACCAGTGCTACTTTTCAGGTATTATTCTATGACAACTGTTCCTTTTCCTTCACAAAAGCAGCCCTTACAAAATCCAGAAATCCCTCTGGGATTATTGTGGATTAATACTTTCAAGCGACTGCAGCAGTTTAACCCGGCCATTGTGTGCGTGTTTTGACTGCCAAAGAGGCAAAAGGACAAGGCCACAGATTGTCTTAACTAAGCAGGGTACTTACTCCCCCTTCCCTGCCCCTGCGAACTCCGCAAATCAAATTAGATCCCCATCTTGGATGCCTCTTAAACACAAAATCCCTCTTTGTAGAAAGGGTGGTGAATCCAGCAAGTAATTGCTTCATCTCTATGTTTTATTGTTTATTTGTAGGATTAGGACAAGAACAAGTAATTCACAGCCAGCAGAATTAGTCTATTTGCATGGAAATCTGCCATCTCCATTTCTCTAGTCCATTGTAGTACACTGACTTTATGACTTGTTGCAGGGAGTTTGAATTATTGCAGGCAGGCGCCACTAGGATAATTTCCATCTGACAAATACTTCTCCCCAACAGCTCTTTAGGCGGAGAGAGGTGGGGTTTCCCCCCCCCTCCCTCCAATTTTTCAACAGCAGTGATAGAAATTGAACTGAGTCTTGCCCATTAGGCTGGCTCCTAGCTTTGCAGAGGCCAAGTTCCGACTTCTGCTTCACAAATACGGCAAGCCTTTCAGTTGTTATCTATAGATCATGTTTCCAGGTGTGTTTTTAGAATGCAGGGGCTCTGCCTCAAAGGCAAATATTCAGTGGATTGGATGATTTTCTATGTGATACCCTCCCCCATTTTTCACCGTATGTAATATACTTTTCCTTTTCTCCCTTTCTCTTTCTACCTCTCTCTCTTACACACACATATATACACACACAATTAAGAGGGGAAAGATGGTTGACTTCTGTCCATCAACAACAGGCCTGTCAAACTAGCAGCCCACGGGCTGGATATGTCACGCCCAGGCCATGCCCCTCCTGGCTCCGCAAAGACAAAAAAGTCACGATACGTCATGTGACCTGATTGAGTTTGACGCCCGTGATCTACAAGGATTCTCTGGAAAAATGTTCTGGCCCAAGCCTCGTTCAAAGCAAACAAACGCCAAACAGAGATAAAAGCAAAACCTTTTTAATGCTTCTCTGTGAATTCTGTTCATTCACAGTAAAACGCTATTAAAAACTAATTGTCCCAGATAAGAACAAGCCTTGCCAAGATTGTGCAAGGCTGCCAAGAACACTCGATTAAATTGCAAGGAAATAATCAAAACCAAAAGTCTCCAAACACAAACCAGGATAGTCTGAACTTCCACAAGACTTGAAGTGCAAGAACGTCTTTGCTTCCTGCAAAGAATCCCACCTCTGAGAGCTGGCTTTTATCCCTTAAGGGAGAGGTCGTCACCTTGCAGCCTTACTCCTGAGTCACCCGTGCTGCTGCAGCTGCTCTTTCCTTCAATCAGCCCTGCACACAAGCGCACTGGGCACAAGCTCCTCGGTGTCCTTTGCATCCCTGCTGCCAGCCTCCACAAGCTCCAAAGGCAGCATTCCGCTCCCTGATGGTCCTGGCTCCATCCCTGCATCACACGCAGGCCCCTCATCTGAGTCCTCGCTCTCTGAGACCTCAGCCGTCTGCACCTGCTGCTGGTGAACCATAACAAAAGGTGTCTCAAAGAGGTCATTTCCTAATATATGTAGATTTTGAATAAGCATTTATGCTTCCCTGTTCAGGTTTTTTTTTTATTTGTTTGTTTGTTTTTGGTACAGGTTGTCCTCAACATACGACCACAATTGATCCCAAAATTTCTGTTGTCAAGTGAGACATTTGTTAAGTAGAGTTTTGCCCCATTTTACAATCTTTCTTGCCACCGTTGGCTTCCCCATTGACTTAGCTTGTCAGAAGGCCATAAAAGGTGATCGGGACACTGCAACTGTCACAAATATGAGTCAACTATCAAGAGTCCATATATTGATCATGTGATCAGGGGATCTTGCAATGGTTGTAAGTGTGAAAAATGGTCATGGCATTTTTTTTCAGTGCCATTGTAACTTTGAACAGTCACTAAATGAACTGTTGTAAGTTGAACTGTTGTATCTGTATTTCCTCTATTCCTTTGCTATAAACATTAAGAGAGAAAAAGAATATACGGGCAAACATTTTGTACAGAAGAACAGGAATATGTCTGATGCACCTCCCAAAATAGGAACATGTGTGGAACACACCCAGGTTCAAGTCAAGCATCAAATGATAAATTAGAGAAAATTCTTTGCTGCCTGTTGTGCAGCATATTGGTTCATCTGGCAATAGCCTCTCTTTTCCTGATTTAAGAGACAGTAGATTGCTCTCCATTTTAGATGAATATAAACATTTAAAAACCCCAGCTCTCCTAAAATATGCTGTGGATAATCCAAATACATTTTATCAAGCTGTAATATGACAGATTGCACACCCCAAAGTGCCTTATGTACCACACCCACTCTGCAGAGTCTAGGGAGCTGAGTCTTAAAGATGAGGCTAGCAACGTATTAATACACCCCAGTATGGTGAAAAACAACGGCAATAAATTACCAAAATCGGGTCACGAATGAGCTGGCCAGTTGGAGCACAGGAGAAAGGAACCCTAGACTTGAACAAGCTTAACTTTCTGGATTGCAGTCTCTTTACACATGGATGCACAGCTCCATCCAGCATTTTGGGCCTTTGCTGTTGCCATGGAGCATCCATAGCTCTGAGATATGGTGAGATGGAACAGTAGTACTCATTCATCAAAATGTTAATGCTCTAGCACTGAGCGTAAGAACTGATGAATCCCAAGAATGAAAGGGGAGGGTGGGCTAAAGAGATGAATGTATTTTACAAAGTGCTCAACCAAAAGCACTGAAACAATTTCAACCAAGGATATAGTATAGTATAGTAGGCCGGGGTGTAAGACCCTCCACTTCCCCTCTTGGTGGAGATGCTCTTTGACATTTCAAGGATACAGAGATGTTATGATGTTTGCTGGATACCCATTTCGAAGAGGGGTCCTCTCTTAACAAGTAAGAAAATCTGTCTGGGGGGGCGGGGATCACCAGGCGTTGAAAATGAATGATTGCACATTACTGTAAAGGAACCAGCAGTCAAGAAATATGTCAGAAACATATTTCAGATGCTGAGGTCTTCCCTGTAACACTCTAAGAAAGTGAAAGTTGGACTATGAAGAAGCTAGACAGAAAAAGTAGCGACACTTCTGAACTTCAGACAGCCAAAGAAACAAAGCAAAATAAGATCATCAAACACATCAACCCAGATTTCTCACTTGTGCCAGAAATGACCTGGTTAACTAGTTCCATAGCTTGCATAAGAAAAGGTGAAGCTATCTGACACTGAGTCAAACCACTGGTTCTTTCAAAGCCAAAAGAAATAAATCTGGGCAAATGATTCTCTCCGGTCTCTCCCAGGCAAGCCACTCTATCTGCTGTCTGAAAAATGGAGATGCCAGAATTGAATTGAAATGTGCTTCCTACATTTACCAAATATTTCACCACTGAACTGTATCACCTACTCATAATTTTAAAGTCAATAAAACTCTGCTTTCCTTGTGTAAGCCATCCAATGGAGACATCTTGGGCATCAGGAACCAAAAAATGGGAGAGAGTTATTGAGGAAAAGTGTGTTCCTCACAGTCTGTCTGCATTGTACTATCTTAACTAACTTAGTTCCTCCAAAATGGCTAGAAGGTAAGTTTCTGTTCATTAAAATCTATTCTTGATGAGTGAGATTCAGATAACTACTTTTTCTCAAACTATTTGTTTTACCATGCGTATACAGAATATTTCCATGTGCTTTTTTCAGATTTTTTAAAATCACATCTTTATTATTTTTATAAAAATATCAAGGCTATGAAACAGTTCTACTTCCTAGTCCACCCTACTGTTTAGATTTTCGTGGTGGCCTGCCATTCAAGTATTAACCCAGATCTGACATTGCTTAGCTTTTTAAAAGCTACCAGATGGTTAGATGCTGAAATTTATCTGGGAAAACCCAGATTTATTTACTTACTTGTTCATTTGTTTTAAATGGATAATTTGGTCATGATCAACATCTCAGAAGCAAAGGATCTGTTCTAGGTATGTTGCCAATAGCACTTAGCAATAGCACTTATACCTCTTCATACTGCTTTACAGCCCGCTCTAAGCAGTTTAAAGAGTCAGCATATCGCCCCCAACAATCTGGGTCCTCATTTTGCCGACCTTGGAAGGACGGAAAGGGTGAGTCAACCTCGAGCCTCTCAGGATCAAACTCCGGATTGTGGGCAGAGAAGGCCAAGTTAAAGCATATGATGTTACCTTTTCAGTTGCAGCATCCAACTTTGAAATACTTTCCCCAGAAAAGTATGCCTGGCATCATTTTTGCTATTTTTTGGTGCCAAGTAAAAACATTTTTATTCTGCTTGCCTTTTAATAATAGTTCTGCTGTAATTTTAACCTTCTGCTGCTGCTTTTTCTTATTACTGCCTTATTATTTTTATTCTGCATAAATTTTATAATGGTTTAACTTTAATATATGTTTGAATTTCTTAAACTTGTAAATTGTTTTAATTTATTATCTCTGCATTTTTTAAAAATGAGTAAACTTACTTTAAGTAAGTTCAATGTTGTACATGTGTGCATGTTTTACATATACATAAAATCTTAAGATACTTAAAATTAATATATATTACAATTTCATGAACTTTGGCAAGTAAAAATGTTCTGCTGATTCCAAACCAGTAAGCAAGACAGATTGAGCAAGGGGCTGCAGCTGAAAAGAACCTTTTTATATATTCATTTTTAAAAGAAAAACCATTCTGCTACCTGAAAACCTTATGAAGAGAACTGAGTCAAGATAATTCAGAACATTTTTAGTTGGGAAGAGATCCAATCCCAACCCCTCCAGGAAACTATGGAAACTTTTCTCTGTTTTGTTGGAGAAGCTTGGCAATTACCAAAGTTACAGAGAATTGTTAAAGTGGGCATTGGCTGGGAGAAAAGAGAAAAGAGGGGGTTTTCCGGTCTCAGAAAAGGGTGCAGGATTTTATCTCTCATGCATCAGCTTAGCCCTCTGGTTTCAATGATGGGGAGTGCCATTAAGAATGGGGTTGAAAAATCCAAATATAAAAAGGTGTTTCAGATAGTGGAGGGAGCCCTTCATATAGCGCTTATCTGCAATTCCTTCAAACAACTGTGCTTTTTCCTGGAATCCCACATTTGCTTTCCATAGCCAGTCAGTAATCCCAGGAAAGATGTGTTTGGATTAAGGAGTTATATCAGGTATTACACATCAGCTCCATGTGAGCTGCAAAGCACCATTTTGGCTTCAAATCTTAAGCACTGTATATCCCTATTAAAATTCCCTATCTGAAGCACTATTAGCTCATCAGTGCTCCAACAAGAAAAGGTTCTTGGTTCTTGGTCAGTGAGAATGAGAAAAGTAAAGTGCTAGGAATGTATTTGCAATAGATCCATTTTTCTCAGTTATTTCTATAGCTTTCTACATGAGACAGATGTCATAAAATACAAAGGGAAACATTTAAAGAGGTTTGCTAGTGACCTATTACTCCAATTCATTTATGTTGTGCCTTCAATTTAGTTTTGACTCCTTTTGACTACCTGGACCCAATCCCTGCTGTCTTCTAGGCAAGATTTTGGAAATGGTTTGCCATTGCCTGTTTCCCAGGCTGAGACAGCTGGCCGAAGATCAGCCAGCTGCCTCTCTACCCAAGGGAGGACCAGAACTCCAAGTGTCTAGCCTGATGCCTTAACTATAAACACCAAACTGTCTCTCATGTTACTCAAATGACATAATCAATTACAACACCATAGAGGTTCAGTGAAGAGGAACTTCTACGATCAGCACCTTTCCTATTTCTACAATTAGCCAGTTTCCTTGCAGAGTTTCATTACATTACATTTTGTGCATGCGTGATGTAGAGAAATCCAGGGGGAAGAACTGAAGCTGGCATCAAAATGGCTTTGTGGAACCTTTGGCTGGAAGGAATTGCTTGCAGGAGAAGTGTAAAAAGAGCAGTTGAAGAAAGAAGGGAGGAAGTGAAAATGGCTTGAACAAAATATTGGGGCATTTCCATTTGGAAGAACAACTGAATTCAAAAGCTTTAAAGTATTATCCCTTCCTCCCATACAGCAACATCAGTCCCCCCCCCCCCCGTCACTTTGGCAGAGGGGTGGTGGTGTGGAATCACAAAAAAGAGAAACACCAGAAAGAAAAGGTCCATGTTCATAACTTGGCTGGAAAAGAAACAATTGTGTCAGGCAAGATTTATGCAGCCTGCGAGAACCAGGCCCTACCAAAGAGGAGATCTTGATAGGAGAACTTAAGGCCAGCAACTTGTTCCAAGCAGACTTCCTCCATTACATCACTCACTGCTCTTCTTTAGGAAAGAGAGGCAAGGGGACAGCAGGTTTAACTTCAGTATATAAACCAATTTAGTATAAATTAGGTTTTAGTTTGGGATAAATCAGAATCAAGTAGGCTCACCTAAGTTTCAGATACATTTGTTAACATTTTCTCCCCTCCTGTTTCAAAACATTTTAAATCCTTTTTTCAAAAAAAAAAAAAATTTTTTTGGATGGTTCTATTTTTAGGTGGGTGATTACTGGAAGCCAGTGAATGTACTGTAGATTGAAGAACACAGTTGATAATGATTTTCTAAGCATTTTCCAGCTTTAACTAGCTGCATTTTCAGCTCTGGGTGTTAAAATAATCCTGTTACAAATCCCAACAATGTTATATTACCCCATCATGAAACTGATCACAAATAAGCAATTGTAGTTAACAGGAAGGTAGAAAAGATACCGCTAAATAAAGCTACATACTGTGGTAAAGATATCAGGGAGTCTTTCAGTTACGTATCTGCTCTTGCAAACTTCCTTTCTTTTTCATCATATGAGAGTGACTGTTTGGTACTTCCTTGCATGAAACACTGCAAGACCTCATCTTTTGGGATGTAAGGCACTTTAGGCGAAAGGGAGTTTATATAAGGAGTGTGGATGTCCCAACGGTAGAAAAAGAAAATATAGATGAGAATCACATTGTCTCCTGTGGACATTTTAATCTTGATTTGGGTTTTAGCAACACATCCAACTTTGGCTATTTCACTTTTCGTATATTTTTTTTATTTATTAAATTGATATGCCATCTATCTCACTGCTGAGCGACTCTGAACACTTAGGCTACGATAGTCCATAAATTCCAACTTGATATACTTATACCACTCACCAGAACTCATACAGCATCTTTCCCCAAATTCTTTAGTGAGTTTATTTAGCTTCTTCAAGATTTCTGAGCTGGGCTGGACAACTTTGTTTAATTTAAAGCAGACAAGACCTCCATGATCAGAGAGAAATCTTTTAAAATGTTTCCATGTTCAGTGCATATGTTGTAACATTGCCAAGTCCTAGAAGCAATTCTTGTTTACCAGCAGAGCTTAGGGCTTCAACGGTTACTACTTGATTTTCATTTGGACCCTTGGCCAATCCTTCATACGTGCCAATCCTTTCCCTGGAAAGATTTTTGTTCCAATCTCAAGAGGCCATTCCTCTGGAGTCTAATTTGGTTTGATTATTTCTTCTGCGTAAATCCAAACTATCAATTCTTGGGTGTATTTTTTAATAGGGAAGCTGGTTCTTACAAAGCAAAAATGAAGCTGAAACATTTATCCTTTCTGGTATGGAAATCTATACACTCTGGGTGCAGGTTTTGGTCTAACTTCTGCTATTTCTGCATAAAAGTATGCAATGCCATTTAAGCCCTAAATGAAACCTATACAGCACACTTTTGCCACTGATACCAGGAGAGGACTTATCTTTAAACATATATTTTTTAAAAAAATCAATAAAATGAATGTACACATTCAGATATTCTCATTTCTCATATTCTCATTTGACTCACAGAAAACAAGTAATCAAACAGACTGAAGGCTATTATTGCTTAACAGTTTTCATAATAACTGGCCATGCCATAAATCACAAAATGGCATGCCCTTGTGCTATAAAGTGGCCTTCTATCTATTAATAAATCTCTTTAAACTTATCCATGAAATATAATTAGGCACTAGTCAAAGACCAAATGATCCATTTCGGTGGTGCGTAAAGATGTCAACTGAGTCATTTAATCTATATTTATGATTTATTTATTACATTAATTTATATACTGTCTCCTTCTAGATCTCTAGGCAGCTTGCAATAACATCCTCAAAACACATTACAATACCACTAAAACAACAGAGCAGCAATAAAAATAAAATAAAGACACATCATATGGCCTTTATCTTCAAGTACCATACAATAATTCAACTGCTTCTCCTAAATTAAATCCCAAAGGCCCATGAGTAGCAAGCAACCACTTCACAGGGGATAAGCTGTCTCAGGAGCTATAGATTTTAAAGTATGATATCCACAGCTGCAAGCTTTTTTTTTTTTTTCATTTTTAGATCAATATGAGCACATGTCTCTAAGGGGCCATCATTATACCCGAAAATGACAAACTCACCACACAGATTCTGCCCACACGGCTGAAGATGGCATGCCCTTTGCTATCTGATTCTGCTGCTTTCTCAGTGAAGAAGAAGTAAACTTTGTCATTGTCCCGATCATCATTCTCTGGGATCATATAAGCAGCAACAAATTTGGGGGCTGAGAAAAGAAAAAGAATCATTGGACAGAGAAAAAAACGATCCCCAGAAGCAGTTTGTAGCCCGATGCTGGTCCTAACAGTTTAAAATCTTGGCAGATTCTGTCTTGGAACAGTTAATGAAGGTTATTGCCAAGAGAGATAACAAGTAAGTACTCTTCTTATTAAAACTATACAGGGTTAGTTATATAAACACTTCCCCATCTCCTCCTCCTTTCCCATGTACAAATTTAAAGTGATCATAACCTCCATTTCACCTTTTCCCCCCATTCTTATTTTTGTGGACCACACTCCCTTTTTCATTGATTGCTGTGTACATTATATGGGATTCAGTCAGTCATTTTTCTTCTGATCATCTCTGAGCTTTGCATGAGCTTTGTTTAATCCCCTTTATACCCTTGGCATGATCCAGTGCACAGAATTTACAGAACACACCCCTACAGTATTTCATTGTTTGCCTAAAATGAAGCAGTCCCAACTTCTCTAAGGCTGCATATTTACATGTTCGGTATGTGCCTTTTGACTTGATAAAGAGTCATAATTTTTGCCTACCATTAAGCAGCCTCTGGTCCATCTCTGTACGTAGAGAAGAGCGATGTCCCATGGTCCGGAAGATCACAGAGTCCCTGCCCAAGAAATCGGCTGTTAGCCCCGTATACAAGTCTCCACCTAGGGAATAAGTTCAATTAAAAACAGTAGCTGTTTGTACATAGCTTTTGTGTTTGTTGACACCTTTAATAATAAAGGCAGCAGCACATAGACAGATGCACCCCATTATATTTAAAGAACTTCGTAAGTATTCTGATTGCCTGATAACATTCACAGATGGTTCAAGGTGAGAAAGGACAGCTTGTCTAAAGCCATCAATTGCATTTATGGCAGAGGTCAGATCTAAACAGCAGATTCCTTGGCTGCCATTCTTGACAAGTCTGTTCTATCAATTCTCAGGGTCTTTCTAGATCAACCCTTTATTATGCAACAGCCCATGGGATCTGGAAGTCCAGATGATTTTATCTACCATTTTTAATCCTCCCATCTGTTCTTGTTACTTTTCCCATCATTTTTCTTACCATGGAAAATTCATTACCAAAGGCAACACTAAAATGTATAGCACAATTTTTTTGTGTGTGAGATGAGGAAAGAAAATAATTAAAGCACCAGTGGGGAGCAGTTGTCCCTGGAGAAAGAATGGGGTTTTGTAGCTACCTTTCTTTTCTCTCTTTTTTCCCCCTTTTTTAAAATTATGTGGACTCAAAATCACGCTGAAATTCTAAATGAATGTGACTAAACTGGGAAGGAGCAGGCCTCACATCCATAGGGAAAACTCATCGACATAATAGTCTTTAAAAAGTCAACCCAGTGTTTCTCAGCTTTAGCAATCTTAAGATGTGTCGATTTCGGCTCCCAGAATTCCTCAGTCTTAAAGTTGACAAGGTTGAGAAACACTGGATTAAACAATCCTTGTCTTCCCCCTGGTTCCTCTCACATATTCCACTGAGCACTAAAACATAATTTATATATAAATTAGGAAATCTAGTGTAGAAGTAGCGGTCTTTTATTTCAGCAAAACAGCAACTGTTTTTTCCCCCAACCCACAATACTGCTGGCTGTAGCTCTTGCTATCTGCATTATTCGTGTTGCATTCTCTCCTAAGCTCTCAGAATTTGTCCATTTATAATGGTAGTCTTAGGAAAAAACAACAGAACCAGAGGTGGTATTCAGCACCCACCTCTGACTGGCCCCTATTCTCTGCCTCTGAGTCCCACCTGATTAGCTGGGTCTTCTTTTGTTGCCCTGGAGCTAGAAAGCAGGTTAGTGGGGTGGGGAGGGAATGGGGATTTTACACTATCCTTCCCCTGCCATGCCCACCAAGCCACACCCACAGAACCTGTAGTAAAAAGTTTTGAATCCCACCACTGAACAGAACCCACATCTATTATAGAATCATAAATTCAGCAGTTGCCTAGGCATTCAAGAAAGGCTCAGTAGTTTATTATGTTTTTGGTTTTGTTGAGCTTTTTAATTTTGTTCATTATTGTTATTGATTTTTTCCCCCATTTTGTATGCCACCCAGAGTCACAAATGGTGAAAGAAGAGGCTTTCTAATACATGCGTACAGACAAATAACCTAAGTTATTGATTCTTGAGCAGAGTGACCAGCAGCAGCCTGGAAGAATGATTGGACAGATTCTTTCTAGACTTTTCTGAATCCACTTGAAGAACTGAATTCTCTCGAGTGAACAGAAAAACACCAGGCAAAGAAGCCTATAAGATCGATTCCTGAGAAGTCCACCTGAGACAATGAATTTCTTCAATTATTTCCAGCACATATTTGCTGAATGTCTTAAACTGTAGACTAAGTAGCAGAAAAAAAATAATATACACATAAAATAATAAATATCCATGTATAGCCATTAGAATACAAGATTCAGGTTAATTTACTTTGGCACCTACCAAAAAATGTACTTGCAAACGCCCGATTAGGCTCATGTGGACATCTGCCCCGGCCATTTTCTATACTGGTTGGATCCATGCTGAACATGTGCTGGGAAGAGAAATGAGGGGGAAAAATTAGGTGTCCACATCAAACTAATAGAGTCAAAGGAAAAGTGGAAGTGTTTATGTGATAAGGATGAAGAGAACCCCAAAAGGCTCTCAGATCATAGGATGTGTAAGGAAACCCTTGTCATGATAGCACAGATTCACCAAGAGGAAGTAACAGCAGGTTTTTTTTTGTTCTTAATATAAGCAAAAATCAAGTTACTAAAGACTGGTGTTCATCCCATTATTAACCCTATGGCTTTCTCAGTGCCAATAGATCTTGGAATGTTTACATCTTTATGAATTAAAGGTCGCAGTAGAGGTTAAGAAGAAACTGACTTGAGTTTAAGAACTCAGAGACTCAGGAGAGAGATGGGAGGGGGGAGGAAAACAATGAAAGCTACAAGCCTCAGCATTGCCAAAAAAAAGGTGTTAGTTTCATTCTAGGTTCAGATAAACCAGCATGGAGCCACAAAAACACTGACTCATCTGTACAAATAAGCTACGTTTGATTTTAGTACTGTAAACTGTGTCTGTAACTGTTGTTGGTCAATAACAAAATAAATGATTATCAAACTTGCAATATAGGGAGGAAAAGGCCACAGCCAATCCTAGAATGACATTTAACGTCTTTGCCATGGTTAACTTTTATTTTTTATTTATTTATTTGATTTGTCAATCGCTTACAAGATAATAGGTGTAAGTATAAACATGAGTAAGAATACAGGAAATAGGTATGAATAAATAGGGACAATAGGACAGGGACTGTAGGCACAAGTGTGCACTTATGCACCCCCCTTACAGACCTCTTAGGAATGGGGTGAGGTCAATAGTGGATAGTTTAAGGGTAAAGGAGTGGGGGTTAGAGGATGTAACAACAGTCAGGTAGTGCATTCCAGGCACTGACCACTCTGTAACTGTTTGGTAAAATGTTTTTGGTACAGCAGTATTCACTATCCTGTTCAGTTTCAAGAAATATCCCTCAGGTTAATAAAATTGCCTCCTTTGAAAATTGCTATGCTGATATTATTTCTGCAATTTTTGACTGTTTTGACTGAGTCATCTCCTTGGCTGGACAAAGCGATCTCTTCAAACCACCTAACTGTGGGACCTTCATTCAGGCTTTCCACACACCCACACTCGAGGCGCAACACAGGGCTTAGATTGTGTCTCTGCTTTGCATAGCAAACCAGGGTGATGTCAGTCTGAACATTTCGGAAAGGCACATTGCATGAAATGAGAAGTCCAAGTGATCATCCCAGGGTCTCACGATAAACAACTGTGCTGAAAGGACTCTTTCTCCCACAGGCTTGCTCATAAAAGCTTCTGAAATTGCCAGAGCCAAGAGGGGTTATGAGGTGAAGTTGGGCGACCTTCCTGCTTTGGCCAGTTTGATTAATGAGGAAAGGACGAGAAATGCCACCCACAGATTTTATATCTGGTTGTTGATCGGAGTGTTTTTCATGAGAGGCCAGTGGGTCAAATGGCTGCTAATTGGTTTTAAGTCTTGGTTAGTTTTGATTTTATTTATATTAGTCCTTTACAGAGTTAGACTGGACATTTTAACTGAGTTTGAGAGAATGCAAAATTTTATTAATATCTTATTACACCAAAGGTTTTGTAATTTATGTATAGAAGAATGGTGTTATATATGTACACACACATACACACACACACACACACACACACACACACACACACACACACTAAGACAACCATACATTTTTCAATCTCTTTTCTAAGAGATTGAGTTAATAATAGATATAGATATCAAACAAACAGAATGATTTAGTCCTTCTGGTTGCAAGAATTTTGAACAATGTGATCAATAGGTGCAAATTACAGAGAGTAGATTGTTATTTTCTACAATACTGCTTCCAGACCCGGGCATTTGTAGGTACATAAGCAAAATGACACGAGGTACAAGCGGTTTCACAAGGCAGTGAAAAAAAATCAAGATAGTCAAGTCTGCTTGTCATCTCAACTTTTTTATCTATTCACCACCACCACTACCCCCCCCAAAAAAAAATCCCTAATGACTAGTTCAGGGAACATAATCAGTTACAAAGTATCAAAATATCAGGTGGATGTGTAGGCTCTCTCTCAGCAGATGATTTCTACTTTTACCTCATTCCTGAGCAGGTGTGTACAGGCCAAAGGTCCAGATGGCAACCATCCACCGTTTTTTTTTTTTTAATAAAAAAAGATTATGGGGCCTATTTGGGATCCAAAGGCATTTTTGAAAACGAAAACAGCACTGGAGACTGTTGTTTCATTTTAGAGCGGACTTATTTCCTAATTTAAAAGATGTCTTTAAAAATGTGAGAACCCACAGGGGAGGCAGGAAGGTTTAGCGGCCTCCATAATAGATCTCACAGTTCCAAAGGAATCCATCCTTGGAAGCTACAGTACTTGTAGCTCATATCCCAGATATCCTATATATGCCAATATTTGTGCTTTCCCTCAAACACAAGACAGATGGCTTAATATTAACGTAGACAGTTAATACAGTTATACAGTTATAAGACAGTTATACAGTTGCAATTTCACTGCTTTTGTAGGTTGTTAGCGCTCATGATGTTGCCTAGGTTGGGTTATGAAACATCTGCAGGAAAACAATCAAGCTCATAGAGCATCAAGAACTCCTCTTTTTTTAAACCTATCCCCATCTAACATTATTTCTGCTTTCTCCTTGGAAATACATCTAGGAGTCAATGAACATGCTCAAATGGAGAACATGCTAAATGGAGTTTAGTTTTTGTTTTTTTTTTAAAGACAGCAGACAGAAAAACAGGCAGAGGAAGAAAGCTGTATAAGTAGGAGTTAGATATGAATGGAGCAGTGCACTGATCTGCTTGGCAGCTTAATATATCCTACATTCATTTCTTAGAATGCTGAGAAGGCTGGACAAATTCCACAACGGCAGTTATGTTTAGTTGCAACAACAAGCAGGCTAAGTGCACTGAACTGATAAATCAAGGGTCTTTTCCTATCTGAGAAGCATAAGCACATAAATCAACCTTTCTGAATTTAATACAATATAAGACATTTAACACAAAGAATTGCAAGTTGTTGTCTGCATTTATTCCTTCCTGGAATTGGAAATATCACTGTTTAATCTTTCTGCATTAAGTGAGTAGACCAGTTCACATATAAGAAAAGATCTGTTAAATCAACCAAAGCCTTGTCCAGTCTTCTCTATGATTTCAATAGATATCTGTCAACTAACAGTAACAAGATGCTAGTCTGATTAAATCTCTCTCTGATCCAAAAGAGATTTTTTCCCTTTTATTTGCAAAACTGTAGTTTACTGGATTTAATACCCTGAATTGCTTTGAATATAACAGCACATTATAGTTTAGTATTTTATAACAATGATCCTCGCCTCCCCTCAGGCTGGCATTCTTCTCTCTGCAATATTGTTGCATTCATTTACATGTTTGTGTAACTAAAGCTTAATGAGTCAAGAAAACCAGAAGAATTATAATTATTCTTAACCATGATTAAAGAAAGTGAATACATTTCAGTCCAGAAGTTGAGTTATTTTTTTTTATCGCTATTAAGGCCAGCCACAATACCACCCCTTTGTCTGAAACTAATAGGCAACTGTTGCCCATTATTGAAGCTGCCTTGGAAATGGGAAGGGAAGGGAAGTACAAGGGAGCTGATGGGGGAAACCAGGTGGGATGTAATGGTTGAATCACTGGAATGGGACTGGAAGGGCATGGGTTCAAGTCTCACTCAACTGGGATACCATGGGACAATCACTGCTTCTCAGTCTTGTAAGGATCAATGAGGGAAGCCCAAGGGTGGGATTCTACCAGTTCGTACCTGTTCACTAGAACCAGTTGTTAACTTTCTAAGCAGTTCGGAGAACCCGTTGTTAGAAGAAATTACTGGCCTAATCCTGTAAGGAAGGCAGGAAGGAAACATTCTGGTATTGCTTACAGAAACTGCCTCTTATTACATTCTTGGCAGGACTAGACTTTCTGTCTCAGGAACTTCTCTGGAGTTTTTTTTCCCTCCTTTGCTGGAACTTAGCTTGTGTGGAGTGACCATTCAAAGTTACAATGGCACTGAAAAAAGTGACCTATGACCATTTTTCACACTTACGACTGTTGCAGCATCCCCACAGTCATGAGAGGCCAGGTGAAGAGATGCGTGCCTTGATGTGAGTGATATTGAGTTGGCCACACCCAGTCAATAACATGACCACCAAGCCATGTCCACCCAGTCACATGACCACCAAGCCACGCCCACCACCTAAGCCACACCCACAGAACCGGTTGTTAAAAATTTGGAATCCCACCCCTGGAGAAGCCCCCTCCACAAGGAGCCCACCTTTATTTCTATAGTAATGGGGGTGGATGCTATAAATATAAAAATGAATAAAATAAAAGAGTACCATTTTCCACAAGAGAAAGAAGGGCTCACCTTCTTCCTTCTCCTTTCTTCCTTCTTCTCCTTTATTTGCTTTATATCCTACTTTTATTTTTTGCAACCCATCCTTCTTCTCCTATTTGCCATTTTCCAATCTTTCTGTGAGATGAGCTGGACTTAGAATGACTGACCAAAAGTCAACCAAGTTCAATAAATAAGGGAGGTGTAGAATTCAGGGTCTGCATAAGGTTTCTAATCCAGCTTCTTAGCTACTAAACCAAATTGGCTTCCCCCAGTTAAAAAAAAAAAAAAAAAGACTGACTCAAGACTGACCCACCCCAGGAGGAGGTATCGTTGGTCACAATTGCTCTTAACAGAAAAGGGTCTCGATCCTTCACTACAGTACTTATATGGTCTGCCTCAGGTGCACATCATCTCCTTACCTCTCCCCTGTGTCCCACGTAGATGAAAGCACAGACAGGATGAAAAGCTCCAGTCCCGCAAGCTAAGAGATGAGTCCGGTTTAAAGGATAAAGAACTCGGATATAGTTTGCACACTCCGTCTGGAAAAGAAACAGCAACTGATATTTACAATGCTTTCCATGTTCTACATTTCTATGAAATAACTTCACCTGGATGGTTACAGCTAGGTATTACGATTATGTTGAGAAAAGGATGACCCAGTTAGAAGGAGGGTGGATTTCTGGTTCAAGCAATAAAGTATCATGAAAAGATACAGAGTTATTGAGAACCAAGCTCTGTAGCTTTGGTTTCTGAACACTGAATTTGGCTAGTCTTTTTCACCCATTCTCCATGCTTTGGGACACCTTCCCCATAGAGATTGAGGAAAGCACCTGCAATTTAATCATTCAATCTATCCCAGGAGGAAGGCATAGTTGCGATGGTTAGGTCATCTGGTCAACACATGGCTTAGTATGTTTTCTTCTGCTTCTATACAACTGTAAAACCATTAGTTCATTTATTACTTTCAGATGAGTTTTCTTGCTTTATGATGGTTTTGATTGTTAGCAGTGAAAGGCCTTTGGGAATGAGCAGTTTATTAAATAAATAATCAAAACAGTAAAGTGATATATTGAGCATAATGAACCAAATAGCGTTTTCCTCTTGCCAAAGACTAATGTTATTTTAGATCCAATATCTATACTGAAGTACAGAGAACAAATCCTTCTCATATTTCAAATTTTCACATGTCATTCCCCAGGGTCATAAAAATCTTTCTTCTTGTTGAGATCGTATCACCAACTATCACTGTATTGCTTTTGATCAAACAGTAGACTTTTCTTGTGACTTCCAAAATGGATCACAAATTCCTGTATATCTGGAGGTTGTTAGGTACATTACAGTCCTCCTCCCACGTTCCTGTCATTGAACCAATGACGATCTTTCCTTGCCTCAGGCTGCCTGGGTGACTGATGTGACTGAAACCATTCATAAGTCAGGAAGTGAGGTTGTCATATTGCCTTGTGCAGTGATATCCTGTATTAGCCTAAGTACACACAATGTAACACTGCTGTTAAATCAGGAGAAAACAGGAAGAAAGTACCACAATGGGTCTAAAAATAGCATTTTCATTTAGAAATTCAAAGGGGCATCTTGACAGAACCTTATCCAGAAAATTGAGTCTACCCTGCCATAGTTCACAAGCATGTCCAATGGAGGAAGAGAGGAGACAGACAGACAGACGGACGGACAGTCAGACAGACAGACAGACAGACAGATTCCTGCTTCCCAGTCTTTATTTTTCAAACTGTATTCCTGTTCTCAGAAATGTTTCATAGAGACATACAGAATGCGTCAGCCTCCATCATTTGGTGACCACCATATAACCTCCCCCGTCTGTATATGTTAAAGACTGTTTTAATTTTTAAAAGTTTTAATTTAAGTTTTAGTTTAGTTTAATTTAGTCTAGTTTAGTTTTAATTTAAAACTAAATAAGAAGCCAAAACAAGGCAAAGCACAGTGCCAGTCTCTAACATCAGATTCATTTGTAGGAATGATATGGGGTCGTCAAAGATCCCATTGTGATGACAACATTTTGAAGGATTAGTTCTTTTTTTGGTAAATGAGGTGTAATGGGACACACATAATCCTGCATGTGGCTGGATATGGTAGGTTTGTTTGGATGGGAAAACCCCTCCATACAGTCCCCCCCCATACCTCACGGGGGGGGGGGGTAATTGGTGCTACATTTCCCTGAGAACAGATGAAAGGCAACCACTTTTCTTGCTTTCTTCCTTTTCTGTAGCTTAATTAATCAGGGAGATGTTAGAATCCTTTCAGAAAGAGAGAACCTGCGTCTTTCTAAAATAATTATAGAAAACAAAGGATAAAGAGTGGGGAGAAAGGAAACAAGAAGTTTCTCGTGGGATCTCAGCTACTTCTCTATCAGCAAATCCCTCAGACGTATGGTACTAATCCCACATCTAGTTTGACTGTTCCCTCGATGGCTATTGTCCTTATATCTCCAATGCAATTCCTGGATTGAAGTTCTGCCTTCCTGGATTTGATCCCAAGAATTGATGCTCTCGTGATCAGAGGACAAATGGCAGAGAGAATGGAGCTGTCCCTTCCTTTTTTTAAAACCTACCTGAAAGGAGAGTCTGTTTGATTCTTGCAAATTTTGGACATTTATATCCATATTCCTGGATTGATAGACTCAGGAATTGCTTTCAGATTTCAGCATCTGTATCCCTTGAAATCATTGCCAGGTTTAGATCTGGTGAGGCATTAAGCTATATAAAGCTTGGAGGCCCCTTGTTAAAAATGTAAACTAAAAGGCCTCACAAAGGGGCCTATCGAAACAGGACTTTGGGTCACCACAAAAAAAATTATAGTTATATAATATATATTGTTTAATAACAAGGCATTCAAAATGAAAAATATAATTTATTTTCAAATGAATACATTTACTGCTAACATATTTATCATTTGGCTGGCTTGATATCTCTCATAAATCATAATGAAGTGCAACATGCCCGAGAAACAATACTTAAAATATAATTTCTAAAAACAAAAAGAAAATTATCAAATATGTTGTGACATCCTAAGTTGTAGCTTGTTTGCCTTACGTCTGAATCCAGAACTTCTTAAAAGAGATTCTCCCATTCACTTTTGGGTTCTTTGTAATTGGCCATATTTCCCCAGAACCTGCCAAGGGAGCCATTTGGTGAAGATACTTGCTCTATTCTCAAAATCTCAAATGTGCCCCCAATTTAAAAGGATTGTCTATTCCTGATTGTAATTGCTAGGAAGTTGACTTACAGTAATCAAATGCTACTTTAAACTCCAACAGTTATAATAAAATTGTTGGCAGACATTCTCAAAAGGTAGCAGTCTTCCAATCTAAGAGGACTTTAGGAAGATCTGTTTCCAAAGACAATAAGAGACTCGCTGATTAAAAAGGGAAAAAGAATATGTATGATTTAATTGTTTGCTTTGTTTCCTATGGCAGCGAGTTTGTCCAGTGAGTTTCATAGAAAAATGGGGATATGGGTGTCTGAGCTCCATGCTCACAATTTAACAGCTGTAGTACACAAGTTCAAAAACACATTTTCAAAGCAAAAGTTGATGAAAAGAGTTCTTCTGTTTTATGAATGAAAAGAACCTGGATTCTGTGACAGCCATCATCCCTACATGCTAGTTTCCAAGAACCAAGATGATGGGAGATTGTAGATCAGAATCCTCCATGCAGAACAGAATACCAATGAAGCCTGCACACTTGACACTGACTAAGCCAACTTGGTCCTACAGACATACGGCAATATATAACAATTTGAGGGCCGTGAGTAGACATAATGGGAGTTGACATAAAACATTCATCTCCAGGGTCCAGCAATCCAAAAAGCCATCTTGGGCTTTTTTCTCTGTTCTAAGTGTCTTATGGAAATTTAGGGAAATTTGAAATGAATCGGCTAAGGCCCCTAATAAGAAAACAACTGACTTATAAGCAACCACTCTGTAATGCTTCAAACGAGATCAGCCTTCCTCAACAGGGTATCCTGCAGTGTGGAGGTGGTATTCAGCAGGTTCTGACCAGTTCTGGAGAACCGGTAGCGGAAATTTTGAGTAGTTCGGAGAACCAGCAAATACCACCTCTGACTGGAGATTTTACAGTACCCTTCCCCTGCCATGCCCGCTAAGCCACGCCCACAGAACCGGTAGTAAAAAAATTTGAATCCCACCACTGCTGCAGTTTCATTAAACTACAACATTTCAAGCCAGAAGACTGCCAGCTGTGCTGAATGGGGATTATGGGAGTTGTAAACCAATGTATGCATGCAGTACTAGCTTAGTTGAGACTCCATAGAACAGTGAGGCACGTAATTGTCCCATCTCTCTGTGTGTGTGTCTCTCTCTCTCCATCCCTCCCTCCCTCCCTCTCTCAACAAGATCTCTTCACGACTTCTTAATCCATTTTGCTTTTTCCACCCAAAGGGAAAATTAATACCAATAAAGAGGATATTAAAATCAGAGCACGGGCCTTAGATTCATTTTTGCCTGCAAATTCCAGTTAAGATGTAGAGAGGAGGGGGGGAGTATTGCTGGTAGGGAGACAATTACAGGAAGTGAAAGAGACACACAACCTTCATCAAGCCAAACCAGTCATTTAAAAAGGAAGCTTAGTTACATAGCAGAATGACAAGCAACCACTCACAAGTCTGTCGTGGATTAATTATGGACTTTTCCGGAGCAGAAGTCATTGGCAGATAAGCAGAAAGAAGCCATGAAGTCTCTTGGAGGCACCACCAGATCCGAATGGCCATCACACATAACAAACTACATGTATACTGCTACAGAAACCCAAGGCCTTAGCCTCCCTTTCTTACGCTCGTTTTTCCCTCTGCATCAAATCATCAAACAGGACATGTCATACCCAATCTCTCATTTCTAATTTGAACATGTCACTTAAAAAAAAAAAGTCCCTGGGTATTTCCAACAAACTAAGTAGTAGGCTGCTCTTTTAACACTCTTTTAACACAAAACCAGGCATTAGTTCATACATACATAAGACTACCCACTCAGGGGTTATATTAAAATGGGAAATCTGATTGATGCTAAGGAGATGTCACATGCTTTCATAATAAGCTCATGATGTGTTTAAAGACTGAAGTTAAAGGTGCTCATAATACATCAATTTAATCTCTAAACCAAGTGTCCTCGACTTATAACCACATTGGAGTCCAAAATTTCTGTTGTTAAATGAGACATTTGTTAAGAGAGTTTTGCCCCATTTTACAACCTTTCTTACCACAGTTGTTAAGTGAAGTTGATAAGTTAGTAACACGATTGTTAAGTGAATCTGGCCTCCCCATTGATTTTGCTTGTCAAAAGGTCGTAAAAGAGGATCCCATGACCTTGGGACACAGCAATGATCTGTTCTGACCCAAACCTGGTCCCAAGAGAGCAAACACAAGACAAAGGCAGCAGTATAACCTTTTTATGTTTAAGCTAAGAATCCTGTTTCTTCACAGATAAAAGGCTGCTTCCAACTAATTAGCTCCAACAAGAAAGAGCCTTGCAAAGTTTTTTCAAGTCTGACAAAAAACAACAGATAAGAAACAGCTTACAAGAGTCTTCAAATACCAACTGTAATGTCCACAAGACTGAGTTCAAAACTCCTTTGCCTTCTGCAAAGTATGTTCCTTTCACAGCTGGCTTTTATCTTCTTGAAGGAGGGGCCATTACCTTGCAGCCTTATTCCCGAGTCGCCCATGCTGTTGTAACCGTTCTTTCTTCTGAGCAATCCTTCGTGCACGCACACTTGGCACAGGCTCCTCGGGAACCTCCTCATCACCGCTGCCAGCCCCCACAATCTCTGAAGGCAGCAGTCCACTCCCTAATGGTCCTGGCCCCTCATCTGAGTCCTCGCTATCCTCAGCCATCTGCACCTGCTGCTGGCTAACCACAGCACAGTCATAGTCAGTTGTCAAGCATCTGAATTTTGATCCCCTGATCATGGGAGTGCTACAAAGATCGTAACTGTGAAAAACAGTCATAAATCACATTTTTCAGTGTCGTGATAACTTTGACAGTCACTAATGAACTGCTGTAAGTCGAGGACTACCCATATAACCCAAGAATAGCCTTTCTCTCCAAAAGCCTTGAACGCGGAGTCTAGAAACCTGCAGAAGTTGCCACCAGACTGCAATTTTTAACAAGATAGGAGGAAAAAAAAGATAAAATATCTCAGAAAAAAAGCAATCATATCCACTACACAGGTAGTCCTTGACTTACAGCCACAATCTGGACCAGTTTCCGTTGCTAAGCAAGTTGGTTGTTAAATGAGTCGTGCCTGATTTTACACCCTTTTTTTTTGCTATGGTTTTTAAGCGAATCACTTTGTTATGTGAATCAGGTGGGTTAAGAAAATCCAGCTTCCCCCACTGAGTTTGTTTGTCGGAAGCCAGGCAGGAAGGTTGCAAAGGGAAATCACAGGATTCCCGGGGGACACTGCAATCATTGTAAATACATGCCAGTTGCCTAGCGCTCAAATTTTGATCACATGACTCTGAAGATGCTGTAACAGGATGACACATTTTGAAGGGACCTTGGAGATCTTCTGATCCAAGCCCCTGCTCAGGCAGGAAACCCTATATCATTTCAGACAAATGGTTGCCCAGTCTCTTCTGAAAGATTTCTAGTATTGAAGCATTCATGAGCCGTGGTGGCGCAGTGGTTAGAATGCAGTACTGCAGGCTACTTCTGCTGATTGCCAACTGCCTGCAGTTCGGCAGTTTGATTCTCACCAGGCTCAAGGTTGACTCGGCCTTCCATCCTTCCGAGGTGGGTAAAATGAGGACCGATTGTTGGGGGCAATATGCTGGCTCTGTAAAACTACTTAGAGAGGCCTGTAAAGCACTGTGAAGTGGTATATAACTCTAAGTGCTATTGCTTTTCACAATTCCTGGTGGCAAGTTGTTCCACTGATTAATTGTCAGGAAATTCCTCCTTAATTCTACTGGTAAGTTGCTTCTCTCCTTGGTTCGTTTCCATCCCTTGCTTCTTGTCCTGCCTTCATGTGCTTTGGAGTATAGGCTGACCCCCTCTTCTTTGTGGCAGCCCCTCAAATATTGGAAGACTGCTATCATGTCATCGTGTCATCTTTTTCATTAAATTAGACATACGCTGTGATGGTTGTAAATAGGAGGACGGGTTGTAAGTCAGTATTGTAACTCCAAATGGTTGCTAAATGAATGACTGTAAGTCAAAGGCCACCTGTACTTAATTTTAATTAAATATAAATGAATGAAATCTTACTTTTACTTTTGAATATGCTCTCCCACCATTCTGCCTCTCAAACTCTGTGGTGCCTCCAGTTGGGGAAGAATTCTATATATCCATCCAAATTGGATCTAATTCATCTCTAGCGTATTTATTTGGACAGAGATCCTTACAATTCAGGCATGTCCAACACGTGGCCAGCACGCAGCCCTGGACTGCTAGTAATGCAGTCCCATAAGATTGTAAACTTTTAACATTATTATGTGATGTTTTAGCAATATTTATATACATTAACTCTATTGTATACTTTATATATGAGGCCCAAAGACAATTCCCCTTCACTTAATGCAGCCTGGGCAAGCCAAAAAGCTTGACACCCATGTTGTAATTCATCTTATAATACCATCAATTATTCCTTTGTTAGTCTTTGAGCCAATAATGACATTGCTGGTGCTGCTAATTACCTTCATATATTTTTCCTGCTCAAGAGATTGAGGAAAATTGAGCAAAAGCAGCCCAGACACTTTGAAACAGGCAGCGTTCCCCAGTTCAGTATGTTCCAGGCACATGAGCAATTCCCATAATTCCCAAAAGGCACAATTCCGGGCCCTGATGACTCGGGATTCTGGGAATTGTACTCCTAAAGACATCTGGCCGGGCATGAGATTGAAGAAGGCAGAGCTACAGTAATTCCCAAGTTTCTCATAATAAAATGCTTATTCAAAAGCAAAATTATCTCATTTCCAAAATATAATTAAAAAGCCAGCCTGCCCTTCGAGTGATTTATTTTCTGCCTTGTTACTCTTCTTCAGTTTCCAAAGAAGAGTCATTTATTTTAATTCTTTCATAGCCTGATAATCAATTCCATATTTTCAGCTTTCAACTTTTTGCTTTGAGGATCTTACCAGAATAAACAGTGGATAGGTCTCAACCAGAGATTTGTGTTTCATATCAGATTAATTCCTTTTAATCTGAAAATGTTGTTCTTTCAATGAACAATAAACAGGCATAACATTTGTTATCATATATGTAATAGCAGAAAAAGATGGCACTCTTAAAAATATTTTGTATTAAATTATCCTGGTCTGGATGGCAAAAGTGCAGAAAACACATATTTTAAAACATTTTCAATTTTGTCATAGCAGGCTTTTATTTTTCTTTCAATACCTTAGGAACTGTGATTTAGCACAAATTTGCAGGTTTAATATGCTGGATTTAGGACTATATTTATGAAATTTGAAATTAATATCTTACAGAACGATGTTTTTGTTAGATTATTTTGCTATCTTTTAAAATTTATCACACTTGAAAATCCTAGACATGGAAAAATAAAAAATGAGTGCAATTATTCATTGGATTTCTAACCCATCTTTTTGTCAAGAGCTCAAGGTTCTTACACTGGGATTGCCTTTCAATTTATCCTAATAGTAGCCATCCTCTGAGAATGATTGGATTGACAGAGAATGGGACCAATAAATATTTGTAGCTCAGGGTTGAGCTATGGAGTCCCTGGTGCTCTCTGAGCTTGATTATTTTCTTGCTAGCATTGATGATGTTGTCTAGTCGTTAATGAAATCTCTGCAAGAAAACCGAGAGCGTCAAGGAGTCCAATGACAAAGAATGACTGCCACAACCTAAACCAACAGGGTTCCATGGCTAAAGATGGACATAACCTGAATCTCCTTGGTGCTGGTCCCATCTATTAAACACACTGGCTGTCTTTTTCATGTCCCATTATGATTTAGGAATCCAGAAATTCAAGATCTCAGCTTCAAAGAGTTCCCTATTCCTTAGACTAGGCTACAAATGAGATACAATGATAGATATTGTAAAACTAAAATAAAGACACCTGCGTATACACCACCATATCTAACGGCAAGGGATTATGTGAATTATAACTCAAAACATCTGGAAGGCATCAAGTTGACTGGCCTGAACTAATTATTTTCCTGCATCCAACTCTCCCCCCATGAATTAGCTTCCTTCTTCTTTCCTCCTTCCTCCTTCCTTCTCCCCCTTCCTTCTACTACTACTGTTATTTTTCTATGACACGGAGAGTTCTAATGAATCTGTCGACTATGATTAACCTGTTTCCATTTTGCTGATTTGTGGTGTTTAGAAAACCCTTCTAACTCTCAGACTTTTAAATATACTCCAGGAGAAACTTCTTTTCTTCAGCCAAGATGGCACTAGAATTCAATGTGGAAAACAATCCATCGTATTAATTCATCTTCTTTTCTCTTTATGCAATAGATTGTTTCACAAATCTTAAAGCAGAGAAGATGTACAAAAGTGCTTACAAACATATCCACCTATTGATGAACTGAAAGTCCAAATAGCTGAGCAACAGTACCTAAGTAAAAAAGGGAGAAATTTAAAATAATCTCTTTGAATAATTGTTTAGAAAACAAATTGCCATTTCCTATTAAGTTATTTATATAATATTTGTCTGCGATCATACAACCAAATTATGATGAATAATTTATATGATTGTTAAAAGGCAATTGAAATGTAAAACCAGATAGCATTAAACTCTAATAGCAACAAAATGCAGAATAGCCTGGAATTACAAAGGCAGATTAATTGTGTTCTTTCCCCCTCCTCACAATATCTGGCATCCAAATGCCCCTGCTGAAATAAGCTGTGTCTCACCTCCTACAGAGGACGGATCAAAGCAAGAGCTGCAACAGGAGAATTGTTCCATTCCTTCTCCTGCCCCAAGAGAGGCAAGAAGCAAAGTTCTTTTTTCATTGTTATCAAATCCACTACCAACCCTCAGTTCTTCAGCTCCATCCACTGAACAGCACTGGATATAAATATGGATAAGTAAAAATAAGAGTTCCTTGAAAAAGTAAAAATCCAGCAATCCTTAATGACTCTTGGCGTGTATTACGTAAGGCTTCATTTTATAAAAAAGTGGAAAGACTATAAGCTAAACCTAGAATGTGTCTGGCAACAAACGTTATAGGACCTCTAAGCCACAGTCTAAAAATGTACTGGGGAACTGGACATATTTTCCACTTTTATTATTCTAACAATGCTTTTAACCAACAAGGAGGATAGTGAAGACAAGGCATTTTAACTCAATTACATTAGTGAGTCTTTAATAGCTGGTGTATTCTATAAGTGTAATCATTGCTTCTATTGATCTATTCCTTCTGGATAACATTGGTCAGGTTCTCATGTATCCTATTAAAAGCAGAAATGCTGGGAAAAGAATACTTTTTTTCTGTAGCTAAAAGAATGGGCTTTTTTGCATTTTGTGTTTGTAAAAGCAAAGAATGAGCATTTTAAGACTCCCTTCAAAGCCTGCAGCTTTTTTTTTTTTTTTTTTTTTGCAGACTTCAAAATAAATACCATAAGGCTGAAGGGAGTAACACTCACTCTTGAGAACCATTACAGTGAGATAGACTGTAAACAAAAGATCCCAGGGCCCTTATAGACCCCATATTTCTCCTCCCCCCCCAACTTGTCTCAGATTATTGCTCACATGATGTAGAAGCAAAGAATAGGCACTATGTAGTAAAAAGATCTATAGTGAATCTACCACCAAAATGCAATCCAGTGGACAATTTGATGCCTCCCAAGAATGTGCTTTACAATCAATAGCTAATCAGTTCTGGCTTCCCCTATCTGCAAGGAAGATGGAATTTCAGCAATAAGTACCCCAAATTTCAAAGGTATAGAGTACAGTACCCCAAGGAATAACATCAGAATCAAGGGGGGAGCTCAAACTGATGACACAAGGGCACAGAACTAATGTAAACTAAATGTAAACCACTCCAAGTTTGATTGCAGGAAGTACGATTTTTGCAAACAGAGTGATCAATGTCTGGAACTCACTACCTGATTCTGTTGTCACCTGCTCAAACCCCCACTCCTTTACCCTCAAACTAACCTCTACTGACCTCACCCCATTCCTAAGAGGTCTGTAAGGGGTGTGCATAAGTGCACAATCGTGCCTACCGTCCCTGTCCTATTGTCCCCAATTATTAGTTCCTATTTCTTGTATTTAAACTTATGTTTGTTCTTGTTTCTGCTATATTGTAAGCTCTTGACAAAATAAATAAATAAATAAATAAAATAATAAATAAACATTGTACTAATGCCTTTACCCTGTGGTGCTGGAGAAAAAGCTGAGAATACCCTAGCCCACAAAAAGAACAGATCATTCAATATTGGATTAAGTAAGATTCGACAACTCCCTAGAAACACTAATAATGGAGCTATGCTATTTTGAGCGTATAATACAAAGGTTACTGGAGAAGATGCTAATGTTTTGGAAAACTGAAGCAATCCACCGGGAAGCCAAGAAAAGACAAGAGTGTTAGATGCTGATGACACAAGAATAAGTTTAAAAAAACTCAAAAGAGAAGTTAATATCAGATAATCTTAGAAAAATAATGGTCACCAAATCATAAAGAGTATTCAATAATGGCCCTGTGAGAGTCAGGAAGAACTAACCAGGAATAGGAGTTGAGCTCAAAGCATTAAAAGTGTATTCCACACTATTTATACACAAGGGATGTGGTGGCCTAGCAATTCAAACGCTGGATTTGTGGACCGGAACTCAGCAGTTTGAGACCCAAGTACCATCAGATGAAAAATGCCATAGGACACAGCAGATACCAAGTCATGTTTGCGCTTAGGTTGGTACAAGTGAGGAAATAGATTCCTAATCTCCTCCTTCCTCATGGAGTGTAATTTCCTTAAGTTAGGGCAGGGAGTGATGTTCAACCATGGATGAATCCTTTGGGTAGAAGGACTGAATGAAACTTTTGAAAAAGATAATCCAATAAGTTCAAGGTGACCACAGACATTTTCAGAAACTGCAAATTCATTTCAAATATATCACAGAGTGGAGATGAAATTTAGCAAATTTTGAAATTTTACAAGCAATGGAATGACCTACCGCTAAGTCCTTTCCTTTCTGGAAGCATTCTTCTTTCTGCCCAGGAAGAGGTGGCCAGTAAATCTGTAAAAGAAAACAAACTTGAGCTCAAATCAATTGAAAAGCATGTCTTAGGGACTGGGGAAATCTTCTGAGTCAGAAGAGTAGTTTCAATTCAGTAAATCCCAAGTTTCAAGATCTGTTTTCTAAGATATATTTTGGAAATATCACAAATCTTTGTAAAGTTGGTTCCAGTTATCAGGAATAAAATATTATCTCTCCCAGAGATAATATTATCAAATTTACTTATCTCCCCCCTCCGCACCGCACAGATCTTTCTCAGTGTTAAGGCCACAAGCAGCCAAGCAAACAGATGGAGCAGCACTTTGGACGGAACATTTTTGGATTCAACAAAGAACCCTCAACTCTGAACTGACATAGAAAAAATAGTTTCTCTCTGCAGAAGAAGGAGCAAATTAAGAAATTATCATAACTCTAAAATGAGTATAATGTTTATGTTATGTAATAAATGCCAAATGCAGTTGAAAGCATTAAGCAGATAAAGAGATGAGACAAGGGGAAAACCACCTCAGTCATTAAAATGAGTAGTTCAAATAAATTCATAAAGACAAGTGGACAATTGATAAATGGTTGAACCAAGCAAAAATAAGAACGGAACTCATGAGATACAACAACAATGAAGTGATGATAGAATTTAAACAAAACAGCAGAAGGGAAGAAAGAATAACTCAGAATAAACTTAAATACAAAATAATCAAGCATTATAAATCATATATAGTGACTATCAAAAAAAATCTTAGCAAATTAGCTCTAAACAAAAAGAGAAATAAAGAAGAAAATAATCAGTGAAAGGAAAAGAGAATAACACATATTCACCAGGGAGGAAAATATTCCACCCCAATTTTCTGCTGGACATGATCCCATCTCTCTCATGCCACCAGTTGCAAAATCATACTAGTAGATTAC